>NC_138565.1:12125724-12160724 GCF_964273705.1 Natrix helvetica
TAAGATTGAATGGAATGGGATGGAAGACAATGGAATGGAATGGAATGGAATAGAATAGAATAGAATAACAGAGTTGGAAGGGACCTTGGAGGTCTTCTAGCCCAACCCGCTGCTCAGGCAAGAAATCCTACACCACTTCAGACAAATCGTTATCCAACATCTTCTTAAGAACTTCCAGTGTTGCAGCATTCACAACTTCTGGAGGCAAGTTGTTCCACTGGTTAATGGTTGTAATTATCAGGAAATTTCTCCTCAGCTCTAAGTTGCTTCTCACCTTGATTAGTTTCCATCCATTGATTCCTGTTCTGCCCTCAGGTGCTTTGGAGAATAACTTGACTCCCTCTTCTTTGTGGCAACCCCGGACATATCGGAAGACTGCTATCATGTCTCCCCTGGTCCTTCTTTTCATCAAACTAGACATACCCAGTTCTTGCAGCTGTTCTTCATATGATTTACGCTTGTGGCCACCAAAACTGAATGCAGATAAGCAGACATATACCGTATTTTTCGCCCTATAAGACGCACTTTTTTACTCCCAAAAAGAGGGTGAAAATCTGGGTGCGTCTTATAGGCCAAATGTAGCCACCTGGGCAGTGGTGGGTTTCTGCGGTTGGTCAATGAACCCGGAAGTTCCGCCCCTGTCACTCACTCGCAAGTCCTTGGTGTTTTTTTGCATCGGGGCTTGCTGCAAAAGAGAGGGAGCAAAGACCTTTTCTCTTTGTCTCTCTCTCTCCCTTCCTTCCTTTCTCTCTTACTCTTTCTTTCTCACTCTCCCCCCCCTCTCACACACACATATGTACCTTCCAGTTGGCAAAAATTTCTGTTTTGCCAGCTGGGAGGCTGGCAAAGAAGCCTCGTTTTCCCTGCCGCCCGTGGCACTTCACTTGCTGCAACTCAGACAATGGGCAGGTGGGAGTAGCGCTGTCCGGGTTGCAGCAAGAAGAAAGATCGGCTGCGGGAGTCCGGCAGAGCAGCGTGCAGAGCCGTGCGGAGCCCCGGGGAGATGGGCTCTGCGCGCTGCTCTGCCGGTCTGCCGATCATCCGCTGACCCCTAAAGAAGAAGGATCGGCTGCGGGAATCCGGCAGAGCAGCGCGTGGAGCCCCGGGGAGACGGGCTCTGCGCGCTGCTCTGCCTGTCTGCCGATCATCCGCTGACCCCTAAAGAAGAAGGATCGGCTGCGGGAATCCGGCAGAGCAGCGTGTGGAGCCCCGGGGAGACGGGCTCTGCGCGCTGCTCTGCCGGTCTGCCGATCATCCGCTGACCCCTAAAGAAGAAGGATCGGCTGCGGGAATCCGGCAGAGCAGCGTGTGGAGCCCCGGGGAGACAGGCTCTGCGCGCTGCTCTGCCGGTCTGCCGATCATCCGCTGACCCCTAAAGAAGAAGGATCGGCTGCTGCTCTGCCGGATTCCCGCAGCCGATCCTTCTTCTTTAGGGGTCAGCGGATGATCGGCAGACCGGCAGAGCAGCGCGCAGAGCCCGTCTCCGCGCGGCTCCACACGCTGCTCTGCCGGACTCCCGCAGCCGATCCTTCTTCTTGCTGCAACCCGGACAGCGCTACTCCCCCCTCCCCCTTGTCCGAGTTGCAGCAAGTGAAGTGCCACGGGCGGCCGGGAAAACGAGGCTTCTTTGCCAGCCTCCCAGCTGGCAAAACAGAAATTTTTGCCAACTGGAAGGTACGTATGTGTGTGTGAGGGGGGGGGGGAGAGTGAGAAAGAAAGAGTAAGAGAGAAAGAAAGGAAGGGGGAGAGAGAGACAAAGATAGAAAGAGAAAGAAAGAACGTTAGAGAGAGAGAGACACAAGAAAGGAAGGAAGGAAAGAAAGGAAGGAAGGAAGGAAGGAAGGAAGGAAAGAAAGAGGGAGAGAAAGACACAAGAAAGAAAGGAAGAAGGAAGGAAGGAAGGAAGGAAGGAAGGGAGGAAAAGAAAGAAAAAAAGAAAGAAAAAGGAAGAGAACTTATGATCACAATTGAGCCCAAAGTTTTGGTTGCTAAGCAAGAGCATTGTTAAATGAGTTTCATTCATGAGTTTTTACAATCTCCTTTCCAGCAGCATTCACTCAAACCAGATGCATATGAGGGGGTTAGAGACCACCAGATGAAATATGGGGGTTAGAGAGCACCAGATGAGATATTAGGGGTTATGAGACCACTAGATGAAATATGGCTGGATAAGAGAGCACCAGATGAAATATAAGTGGGGAGGGGAAATGAAGAACATATTGGTAATATTGACAGTTCTTTCATTTCTGGATTTCTTGCTGTTTCTTGCTCTGACTGTTAATGAGAGTAAAGATAGTTCTTAATGTGTTACATGGTTGACATAAAATTGTTCTTAAACTGCTGTTAACTTTATACAGTTGATATAAAATATTTTACTATAGTATTTGGTTCATAATCTTTTTTGTCTAGATTTTCCTCCTTTAAAATTGGGTGCGGCTTGTATTCCGGAGCGACTTATAGGGCGAAAAATACGGGTATGTTAAAATTAAAGATGTTTATTGAAATGAAATTATAAATACCATCAACATAAAATGGAGCCCGTTCAGAGGCTGAAATACACCAAGTAAATGAGATGAAGAGTGTGGAAGAGGGGAGAGAGGTAAAGGGAAGAAGAGAGGGATAGGAGAGAGGGGGGGAGATGAGGAAGAGAGAAAGAAAGAGTAGAAAGGGGAGAGAGGAGAAGGAGAGAGGAAGAGGAAGTAGAGAAGGGAAGGAGGACAGAGGGAAGAAAGGAGGTAGGGAGGGGGAGGAGAGAGGGAGAAGAAAGTGATGGATAAGGTACAAATATGGTGTATGGAGAGCAGAAGAGCCAATAATTGTTATTGGGGGTTGAGGGTAAATGAATTGACGTAAATATTTAATAATACAAAATTATGTTGGTTATGTAACAGTATACATGTGGTTATTTGTATGGAAATGAAAAAATAAAAAGCTTTATTTTTTTTAAAAAAAAGAACAATAACCCTGTGGAGGTATACCTGTAACTATACATAAGAGAATAAAAATATTTTTTTAAAAGAAGAAATTTTGGCTCCATCGTGGTCGGGATGCCTCTAATTGGTGCGTGGCCATGCAGGTGGCAACAAAACACCATGCAGCAGGTTCCAACTGCCACGCAGTGCTTTTTGTGAGACACCTTCCACGATAATAGGAAAGGAGAGCCAGCCTGGAGTCAGCAGTCAGTTCTGCTGAGGGAAAGAGGGAAGAGAGACAGAAAGGGACAGAGAAGGAGAGAGAAAGTGACAGAAGAGTGGGAAAGAAGGAGAGAGAAAGAGAGACAAAGAGAAAGAGGGTGTGAGAGATAGAAAAAGACAAAGAGGAGAGAGAAGGGAGAAGGAGCGAGAAAGTGATAGAAGAATGGAAAAGAGGAGAGAGAAAGAGAAGAGAGACAAAGAGAAAGAGGATGAGAGTGACAGAGAGAGAGAAAAGAGGAACAAGTAAGAGAACATCTCATTTCAACTCTGAAGTGCAAATATTCTCTTTGATTGGTAATTTTATTTGTCCATTTCCTATCCAATGCTTTCATTTCTCCTTAAGTCCCCCCTCATCAATGATCTGATTCTGGAGGGGGAGCTGGACCTCGCAGGAATAACTGAGACCTGGTTGGGCCACGAGGGAGGTCTACCCCTCGTGGAAATGTGCCCACCAGGTCATTGAGCATTTCACCAGCCCCGGCCCCAGGGAAGGGGCGGTGAGGTCACAGTGATTATCCGGGAAGACCTAGAGCCGAGAGAGTTCACTGTGCCGCAGACATCCGGGTGTGAGTCCCTTGTCGTGAGATGGGGCCCAGGGAGGCAGTTGGGCCTGCTGATAGTATACCTGGCTCCTTGCTATACATCAGCGGCCCTGCCTGAACTCCTCGAGCTGATCGCATCGGTGGCGGTTGAAACCCCCAAACTCTTAGTGATGGGGGATTTCAACCTGCCGTCGATGGGAGAAGCTTCCGAGGGGGTTCGGGAGTTCATGGCTTCCATGACAGCCATGGACCTGACACAATTAATTCAGGGCCCTACAGACGAAGGAGGCCACATGCTGGACCTTGTTTTTGTCTCTGGCCAGTGTACGAGTGATCTGGGAATCGGGGATTTAACTATCACTCCCTTGTCATGGTCAGATCACTCACTTCTCCGACTTGACTTCCCTGGTGCTATCCCCCGCTGCGGGGAGGCGGAACCGGAAGGCATTAGATGGTTCCGCCCCAAGCGCCTGATGGAACCAGATAGGTTCCAGACGGAGCTTGGGCCACCTCCTGTAGACCTGACCCGCCCCCGGGTAGAGGACCTAGTAGCCGCATGGAATAGTGCGACTGCCGGGGCCCTAGACCGAGTGGCGCCTTTGCGGCCTCTCCTGCGGCAACGAACCACCCTGGCCCCTTGGTTTACCGAGGAGCTAAGGGTGATGAAACGCCACAAGAGACGCCTAGAGAGTCGTTGGAGATCCTCCCGCTCCGAATTTGACCGAGCACAGGTACGAACCTACTTAAGGACGTACCTTGTGGCATTAAGAGCGGCCAAACGTCGACATTGTGCCGCTCTTATTGCGTCCGCAGATAACCGCCCTGCTGCCCTGTTCTGGGTGACCCGCTCCCTTCTGTCTCAGAGGCCGTGGGAAGCCCCTCTACAGGGCAGGGCAGAGGAATTTGGGAAATATCTGCAGGATAAAGTCGCTCAAATCCGGAGTGAATGGGTCCCTTTCAGTAGGCTAGTGGAGACGCCCGAGGCGAGTCTTGAGAGACCATACTGGGAGGAGTTTGACTCGGTTGCCATCGAGGATTTGGACAGGTTACGTGGATGTCTGCGACCTACCACATGTTTATTGGACCCGTGTCCCTCCTGGCTTGTACTGGCATCCTGGGAGGTTACACGTGAGTGGCTCCTGGGCCTAGTGAATGCTTTGTTGGGCGAGGGGTCACTGCCGGCCGCCTTGAAAGAGGCAGTTGTGAGATCCTTACTCAAGAAGCCTTCCCTGGACCCAACGGAGCTAGCTAATTATCGTCCAGTCTCCAACCTTCCCTTTTTAGCGAAGGTTGTAGTGAGTGTGGTGGCCCAACAGTTTCCACGTCACCTGGAGGAGAATGATTATCTAGACCCGCGCCAGTCCAGCTTCGGACCTGGGCACAGCACAGAGACGGCCTTGGTCGCGTTGGTTGATGACCTCTGGAGGGCCAGAGATAGGGGTTGTTCCTCTATCCTGGTCCTATTAGATCTCTCGGCGGCTTTTGATACCATCGACCATGGTATCCTGTTGCACCGGCTGGAGGGGTTGGGAGTTAGGGGCACTGTTTTACGGTGGTTCGGCTCCTACCTCTCCGTCCGGGCACAACATGTGTTGGCAGGGGAGCAGAGATCGACCCTGAGCCCCCTTACTTGTGGGGTGCCACAGGGATCGGTCCTCTCGCCGCTCCTGTTCAACACATACATGAAACCGCTGGGCGAGATCATCCGTGGCTTTGGGGTGGGATATCATCTGTACGCTGATGATACTCAGCTGTACATCTCCACCCTGAACCACCCCAACGAGGCCATCGAAGTGATGTCCCGGTGCCTGGAAGCCGTACGGGTCTGGATGGGTGACAACCGACTCAAACTCAACCCCTCCAAGACGGAGTGGCTGTGGCTTCCGGCCACCCGGTTCAACCAGTTGCTTCCATCTCTGGCCATCGGGGGCGAGCAACTGGCCCCCATGGAGCGGGCACGCAATTTGGGCGTCCTCCTGGATGCCCGGCTGTCCATGGATGACCATGTAACAGCCGTGGCTAGGGGGGCGTTCCACCAGGTCCGCCTGGTGCGCCAATTGCGCACCTTATTGGACCGGGATGCCTTACGCACAGTCACCCATGCGCTGGTGACGTCTCGCCTAGACTACTGCAATGCTCTCTACATGGGCTTCCCTTGAGATGCACTCGGAGACTGCAGTTGGTCCAGAATGCGGCCGCGCGGGTGATTATGGGGAGTACTAGGTACTCCCATGTAACACCTCTCCTGCGTGAGCTGCACTGTCTTCCTGTGGTCTATCGGGTGCGTTTCAAGGTTTTGATTACGATCTTCAAAGCGCTCCATGGCACAGGACCTAGTTATCTGCGGGATCGCATCCTGCCCCATACATCCCTACGACCAATCCGCTCACACAGAGAGGGACTTCTCCGGGTGCCGTCCGCTAAACAGTGTCGGGGGGGCGATACCCAGGAGCAGGGCCTTCTCTGTGATGGGCCCAGCCCTGTGGAATGACCTCCCCCTTGACATCAGGACTACTTCCGATCTCCGCTCCTTCCGTGTAAAGCTCAAGACCCACCTTTTTCAATTATCTGGCCTGGCTCAACCGTAGTTTCATCCTATGCCTCCTGACAGTCCTTTTTTAAATTTGTAATTTTTAATATGGGATATTTTAATGGCTAATTTTTTATTATTATTGTGATGTATTTAATGATTGTCACCTCCTCCATGTATGTGTATGTATGTGTATGTGTGTATGTGTATGTTTATATGTATATTTGTATGTGTTTTTATTGTACGCCGCCCCGAGTCCCTTGTGGAGAGGGAGCGGCTAACAAATTAAATTATTATTATTATTATTATTATTATTATTATTATTATTATTATTATTATTATTATTATTATTATTATTGCATCAACAGAAGTGTATCACAGCGGCCAGTTGTTTTGCCGGATTTGGCATTAATTACTAGTCGGGCCCCACCCAGGGGCCTAGGACGTCGTAACATATTTTCGTAATATGTGTGCAGATCCAAGCAGTGCAGCCTTTTGCATTTGACTGATGGTGATTTTTTCAATTTTTAACTGTTTTAAATGTAATTCCAGTGCTTTTGGAATAGCACCCAGTGTGCCAATTACCTGAGTCTGCATTTGGCATCATCAGAGGATTTTTCGATTTTGGCCTTAATGGCATTTGTTCGGATAGCTTGTTCTTGCGCAGCCAGGATTAGTGACTGTTTCTTTCTTTAATGTACCTGTTGTTAACCATAACCAAGTTTTTTTACTGTCCACTTTATCTTTTATTTTTTCCAGAAATTGACCATGTAATGCTTTGTTCTGCCAACTCTCCATTCTTGATTTTATCACATCTTTTCTGTATTCTTGTTTCGTCTGTTGGGCCTTCAATAAATTTTTGTTCTTTACTTCGATTAATAGATGTTCTTGTCTTTCTTTTAAATAATCAGCCAGTGCATGTTTTTCTTCTTCAACTATTTGCTTCACTTGTAATAATCCTCTGCCACCTGATTTTCGGGGCAGGTATAGTCTATCAGTGTCACCACGTGGATGTAAACTGTAGTGCATTGTCATTAGTTTCCTGGTTTTTCGGTCCAAAATGTCCAAATCAGTTTGTGTCCAGTTAACTATACCAGCTGTGTATCTTATAACTGGTATTGCCCAGGTATTTATGGCCTTGATTGTATTTCCACCATTTAATTTAGATTTCAAAATTTTCCTAACTCTGTTGGTGTACTCTCTCCTGACAATAGTTTTTACTTCTCCATGTTTGATGTTATCCAACTGCAAAATGCCTAAGTATTTGTAGGCTTCATTTTCATTGCATTTAATTAGTTGGCCATTGGGCATTTCAATTCCTTCACATGTAGTGATTTTGCCCCTTTTTATGGATACAGTGGCGCATTTTTCCATGCCAAACTGCATTGAAATATCGTTGCTGAATACTCGGACTGTGTTTGTCAGTGATTGGATTTCTACTTCTGACTTTCCATAGAGTTTCAAATCATCCATATATAATAAATGTGAAATTTTTTCAGCTTCTTTGGCTGTTTGGTAGCCTAATTTCATTTTTTTTAAGATTACTGATAGTGGGATCATTGCGATGATGAAGAGAAGAGGTGAAAGTGAATCACCCTGGGAAATTCCTCGCTTGATATTGACCATTCCGTAGTTCTCATTCCCTACTGCCAACTCAGTTCTCCATTGTTTCATCGCCTTTTCAGTGAAGGATGTAATATTTTTACTAATGCCAGTTGTTTCTAAGCATTTTATGATCCAACTATGTGGCAGTGAGTCGAATGCTTTTGTATAATCAATCCAGACCATATTCAAGTTCGTTTTTCTTTTCTTACAATTTTCTAATATCATTTTATCAATTAGGAGCTGATCTTTTGTGCCCCTACTCCTTCTTTTGTTGCCTTTTTGCTCTACTGGCAAGATGTTGTTTGTTTCCAAATAATCCATAATGTTATCTGCAATAATGCCTGTGAGTAATTTAAAGGTTGTTGGCAAGCATGTTATTGGTCTGTAGTTTTCAGGTATTGTTCCTTTAGTTGCATCTTTCTGAATCAAGTATGTTTTTCCAGTTGTCAACCATTCATCAATTTGACCATTTTGTAAAATTTCATTCAGTTGCCTGGCCAACATTGCATGTAAACTGGTCAGATATTTGAGCCAGAAACCATGTAATTGGTCATTTCCAGGTGATGTCCAATTCTTTACTTTTTTTACTCGATTCTTGACCATCTCAGTTGTTATTTCTAATACTTGCATTTGTTTATTACCAATGCTTTCTTCAAAGTCATGTATCCACTTTGCTTCCTTATTGTAGTCCTTTGCATTTTCCCACAATTCTTTCCAGAATTCAACTGTGGCCTGCTTTTCTGGTTTTTGACTTTTGGTGCCACCATTCACATTAAGACTTTGATAAAAACGCCGTTGGTCTGATCGAAATTGCTGATTTTGTTTATACTGGATGATTCGTCCCTCATATCTTTCAATTTTCCTAGCTGTTGCTGTTATCTGCTGTTTTACAATCTCTACAGCTTCATTGATGTTTCTTGTATCCAATCTATACCTTCTGATTAGCTGATCTATAATTTTGTTGTTTTTATTATTATTATTATTAAGTCTGCCCACCAACTAACTAACTCTCTCTCTCTTTTAATGAGAGAAAGAGAGAGAGGGTGGGAGAGGGAGGGATATATATATATATATCCCTCTCGTCTGGCCAGGATGCAGTCCCTCTCGTCTGGCCAGGATGCCAGCGAGAGTGTTGGGCTAAAAGAAGGAGGGATACAAACGCTCGCACTCTCCCTCTCCCTCCCTCTCCCTCCCTCTCTCTCTCTCTCTCTCTCTCTCTCTCTCTCTCTCTCTCTCTCTCAAATGGCAAATCCGAGCAGCTGCTACTGGGAGCCCGTCCCATGCCTTCTCCCAACTCCCACACCCTTTCTCTCAGCTACTTTCTGGCTTGTGGACCTAGAACTGACTGCTTTACTCCAGGCTGGCTCTCCTCTCCTATTATCGTGGAAGGTGTCTCACAAAGAGCACTGTGTGGCAGTTGGAACCTGCTGCATGGTGTTTTGTTGCCACCTGCATGGCCACGCACCCACGCAGCAGGTTCATTCCACCTACACCCGTTCCAACTGCTGTCCCTATTCCCAAGATTGCTAATAGTGGAAGTCGGAGCAGCGGTCTTTTCTGGACATGTCCCATGAGGGGTATAGGGAGGGCCTGTTCCCCACTTACCCCCCCCCATTTTGGGGAGGAGGTGTATTAGGGTGCATGTGCCAGTCCAATTGGTGGGCAAGCACAGATAGACATTTTTCCCACATAGAAAGAAAAGTCCATTTTCTCCTACACATACACCAATGTTCATGGAGAAGGCATGGGCTCGGAGGTTCCTTTCATTAATCCAGACTTGTCAGGTTCCTGCTAGGAACATACCAGTCAGAGGCTGTAATGGAACTTCTTGATTAGGGTCCATTAGCTTATTCCTGAGGACTGGCCCTTCAAAGAGATATTGGGAACTGGCGTTTCCAGGGGAAAAGTAAACACAAACTCCTGTAGTGGATTGCATTGAAAGCCAAACGGGAAGTCGGGGTGGTTGGAATGGGCAGCTTCCAGTGGTCATATTCCTCTCCCATTGGTTAAAAACCAGTGGGTGTGGGAGCGAGAAAGTGACTTTCTGTTGGAAGAGCTTGTGAGCAGAGGAAGATATGCTGCGAGTCAATTTTACGTCTACAAGGGGTTTTCCTGGGGGCAAGGTACATTTCAGATGGGCATTGTTCCTCTGATAGTGACCCCACAGGAATGCCAGGTTCCTGATATCATTCGATGCACAAGGAGGGTGACCCTATAATTTCTACACCAACTGCTATGGGGCCAAGGATGGGGAGACAGCTCATCCCCAGTCTTTTTAGTGTGTCATACAGATCGCCATGTAGCTGGGCTTCTGCCATTTTAGTTCCCCATCTACCTCCCTTGTCAAAGACTATTGTAGCTGTTGTTGTTGTTGTTGTTGTTGTTTCAAATATCTGTCTCAACTGAAACAGCATGATAAGGTAAAGGTCCAGCAGACAGACACAACCTGTATTTTTGACCCAGGGCAGGGTCAGACTGATTAATTAAGCTTTGACCTAACTCCAGCACTCTTAACACATAGTCCCCTTTTCTCAATTGTTGCAAGGGTCTGTTTTCCCTATGCTTTGCCCTTTTTCTTACAGGGTTTGTCAGATAATTGACTTTAGGTGTTGGGATTGGCTTACAGTTCTGTCCCCAAGAATAAATGATGCGCCATTGGTGGGAGCAGACCCATTCCACATCCTGTAACTTGATTCCACCCTGTCCTCCGGGATTTTTAACATCCTCGGATCTTTTTTCAAGAGCAAGGGGGTGTGGCTTAGGTATTTTCGCAACATTGGAACTACTTGTCAGGCCTGTAGTTATGTTCTTTTTAGGATCTTTGGCCTGCCACACTTTCTTATAATTTTCTATGCTGTTTCAATAGTGTAGATGCCAGCGTGAAAGATGATAATTGGAACATGTGATGGATTTGTGGGTGTGGGGATAGATCATGAACTTTCAACTGGGTGAAATTCCAGGATGTAAATCAGAGTTGGAATTTTTCCATAGAGGTGCTAACTTGCCTGTAGAATAAATTGGACTTTTAAAGATGTTTTGCCTTGGACAATGATTTAATTCTGCATGGTATTTAGAACCCTAACATTATTCCAACTCTCCCCTTTAAAATAATTCACTAGCACCCTCCCCCTCTCAAGGGGGAAGGGCTGATGATGGACGAGCTGGTGATGGGGGTCGCGGCATTCCCAACGCTGACTGGGACAGCGTAAATATCATCGAAGAATGAATGAGAAGCTTTTGGTGATAAGAAGCTGAGTGCTGGAACTTCAAAGGCAATGGAATGCTGCTTCCAGTTTAATTACATCTGGAGGAATGCAGGAGGAGAAATGACAAGAGGAAGGAAAGTCTCAGACCAAACTTCTTCAGCAAAACGTGAGTGCATGCTCCCCCTCCTTCCCCCCAGCTTGGAAGCAAGGCTTGGAGAAAAAAAAACCTAGAACGGAGGTTTGGGCTCCTTCCAGACGGCAATAAATGAAATGGCTTATTACCCTGCAACTAACTGGGAGAAAGATTCCCTTTCAAAATGGGAATTTCAACCGCGGCAGGAAGAAGGGATTTTGCCAGCATCTTTCACTTGCAAGCCACCACAAATGGGGCTGCAACCAGTAAATGAAGCAAAACCAGATTGGGTTTTCTTCCCAGATTTTGGATGGAATAGATGCTACTGGCCACCTCCTTTGCCATCAGCATGGGGAAATGCTCCAAGCCAGCAGAGGGCACCTACTTGGCCCATAACTCCTCCAAGCCAGCAGGAGGGTCCTTGGCACAATCACCCCCCCTAGCCAGCCATCATTGGTTGAGCTGCAACCTGTGAAGCAGGCAACCCCGGGATGGGTCTTAGCCCCAAGTCATGGATGGGAGGGATGCCAGTGGGCACCTGCCCTCCCTCAGAAGATGGCACCATGGCAGAAAGCTGGGCAGTGGCCAACCGAGAGATTCACCTCCCCACCGGTTCCAGTCTCCCCTGCAAGGCCCCAAAAGGTTCTTACCAGACCTTCCTACAGAGAAGAAATCTCCATGGAAGAAGGGATTACCAAACAGAGGCCTGCAGTGTGGATGGCGGGAAAATGTGCACCTGCAAGGCCCCAAGTGGTTCTTACCCCACCTTCCTACAGAGTAGCAATCACCAACATGGAAGAAGGGATTACCACAGCCAGGCCTGCAAGATGGGAAGCAGGACAAGGTGCATCTGCAAGACCCCAAGTGGTTCTTTCCCCACCTTCCTACAGATAAGCAATCTCCACCATGGAAGAAGGGTTTACCAAGGGGGCAGCTGCAAGGTGGAGAGCAAGGCAGTGTGATGAAACGGTTCCTAAGTTTAGAGATGTACAGGTTCCATTCCTCGTGGGGGCCAATTAAATGCCACCATTGTTGTCAACTTGGCCACAGAGCGTCAGAGTGCTTGGCTCCAGCCCCAATGCCACAAACGTGCGCACCAACCACCACGGCGGTAAAGAGAGGGTCCCAGATGCCACCACAGACGAGTCATCTGGGCCAACAACCTCTGGAAGAGGATCCCCAACTTAAGGTGAGGAAGTGTCCTACCAAGGGGGAGGCCTCGGAGGAGGAAAAAGGCCAGCCGTGGATGATTGAATCCAAGAGCCCAGAACCTACAACACCTGCAGCAGAGAGCCCTAAATGGCCATGGGAAGAGGTCACAATGGACTTCATCGTGGAACTCCCAGACAGCAGTGGGCAGAAAGTAATTTGGACAGTTATTGATTTGGTTTCTAAGCAGGCACACTTCATTGCTTGCTCAGGATTGCCATCCGCAAACGAATTAGCGAAAATGTTTGTGAAACACATTTATCGCCTGCACGGAGTACCCAAGAGGATCATTTCAGACCGCGGAGTCCAATTCACAGCCAAGTTCTGGAGAGAAGTCCTGAGATCCATTGGGTCCACACAAGAACTGAGCTTAGAGGTTCATCCCAGCATGAACGGCGCAGCAGAGGGAGCCAATGCAGTGGTGGAACAATACATCCGGCATTTTGTGGACTATCAGCACGGCAACTGGTTGGACTTGCTACCCTTCGCCGAAGTGGCGTACAACGATGCGGTCCACAGCAGCAGAGGATTAGCGGGTTTCCAGATTACCAGTGGCATGGAAGTTGTTGCCATGCCTGAGTTGCCTAGAGAACCTCCTTCTTTCATGTCTCTGAGTGAATGGATGGACATGCTAAAGAAAGGATGGGAGAATACGAAGAAGGCTCTAGCAGTTGCGGCAGAAGCCTACCAGAAGCAAGATGATCAACATCGCTCACTCCAAAATCCCTAATGTGTGGGGGACAATGTTTTTGTATCTACCAAATGCATAAGATTAGAAATGCCTAGCAAGGAATTGGGTCCAAAATTTCTAGGTCCATTCCCAATAGTGAAGATAGTTAACCCAGTTACAGTTCAACTCCGTCTACCCAGAAGTCTAGGCGAAATTGACCCAGAATTTCATTGTAGCTTGTTGAAACCAGTAATTGGGTCTAACAGAAGAGCATCCACCCAAGCTCAATCTCCTCCTGTAGTGATAGAAGGGGAAACACAATCTGAGGTGGAAAAAATTGTAGATTTCAGGCTGAATAGGGGTCGCTTACAGTACTTAGTGCATTGGAACGGTTACCCTTGGTCTGAAGCTACTTGGGTGAAATGTGGGAACCTAAAAGTGGAGAAGTTAGTAAAGCAATTCAATGGGAAGTTTCCCAAGAAGTCAAAGGGTTCCCCTGGGTGGAGAAGAGGTGGTTAATTTTGTTATGTTAACTTTTATATTATTCTCTTTGCAGGAAACGTTTTCTTTTGAGGAGAGGCCGCCTGTCAGGCCTGTAGTTATTATTATTTTTTAGGATCTTTGGCCTGCCTCACTTTCTTATAATTTTCTATGCTGTTTCAATAGTGTAGTAGTTGGGAGGGGGGAATAGAAAGGAGTAGGATTGTGGAATGTATGTTGTCATTCTTTTATAGAAGCTCAAGGTCATCTTTTGTGTCCGCACCTCGACACCTGACCGGAACCAGAGGGGTGTAGATGCCAGCGTGGAAGATGATGATTGGAACATGTGATGGATTTGTGGGTGTGGGGATAGATCATGAACTTTCAACTGGGTGGAATTCCAGGATGCAAATCAGAGTTGGAATTCCATAGAGGTGCTAACTTGCCTGTAGAATAAATTGGACCTTTAAGGATGTTTTTGCCTTGGACAATGATTTAATTCTGCATGGTATTTAGAACCCTAAGACCTTCATTAAAAAACATTTCTCTCTCCTAGAGGATGAACACAGCAAAGGTAGTGAAAAGGGTACCAAGATGAAAGATATGAAGGAGGGGTGGTGGCTCCATCTGGGGACAGGGAGGAGGGAGCAATATCGAAAAGGCTCAGGTCAAAAAAATATTTGAAATATTTGTAATTGTTAATATACTAGAAAGTGACAAAAGAAAATTGATTGAACACATGGTTGATACAATGTAGAATAAGATTCTGTTTTTTGCTTATCTTTTATACATTGTTTTTAATATTGTAAAAATTGTGAGATTTGGAGGGATTTCTACCACTAGTGTGGGAGCCGCCAAAATTTTCTATGTACCCCTTTACCTTTTCCCATAAATGTTTAAAAACCAATAAAATTCTTTTTTAAAAAAAAGATCAGTAAGAACCTACATGCGATCGTAGTCAGGGATGACTTGCAAAGCCTTTTTGGACTGGACTGGTTTCAGGTTTTGGGAATGGTCAATGCCATGGACGAGCAGCAGACTGGAGAAAGGCCAGCCGTCACTGCCATCAGGAGCGCTGCCAAAACCATATTTAAGGAGTTTGAGGACGTTTTCGCCTCCGGTCTGGGTGAGTACAAGGGGGACCCAATTTTCTTTAGCTTATACCCAAGCATAGCTCCAATTCAACTTAAGCCCAGGAGAGTACCTTTCGTTCTCCGTCCAAAAATTGACACAGGAATCGATAAATTGGTAAGCCAGGGCATCCTCGAACCAATCGATCATGCCCGGAGGGAAATGCTGATCGTGACCCCATTAAGCCCGATGGGTCTATCAGAATATGCGCTGACTATAAATGCACAATCAACAAAGGATTTCAACAAAGCGCATACCCTGTACCGGTAGTACAGCATCTGTTACACTCCCTTGGTCCGGGAATGTTTTTTGCAAAATTAGATTTGGTGCAGGCATACCAGCAGCTGCCAGTAGATGATGCTACTGCAGAGGCTCAGACCATCGTGACGCACAGGGGGGCGTTCAAATGTAACCACCTGCAATTCGGAGTTAGTATCGCCCCTGGACTGTTCCAAAGTATCATGGAACGCCTTTTGCAGGGATTATCTGGAGTCGTCCCCTATTTTGATGACATACTGGTATCAGCTGCAAATGAAGCGCAACTTTTAAAATGAGTACACGCCATCCCAAGCAGAATCAGAGACAAGGGCCTCCGTCTCAAAAGAGGAAAATGTAAAATAAATGTACCAAAAGTGGAATTCCTGGGTTATATGATCGATGGTTCGGGAATTCACCCAACTAACCAAAAAATAAAAGCTATTAAGGAAGCCCCCACACCAAGGAATCAGACCAAGCTGCAGGCGTTCCTCGGGCTCCTTAACTTCTATAGCATGTTTTTAAAGCAGAAGGTGACAGCTGCTGAACTGCTACACCAGCTGCTGGCAAGGAACGTGGAGTGGACATGGGGCAAAGCCGAGGCCAAAGCATTCGCCGCCATGAAAGGATTGTTATCCGCAGACTCTTTCCTCATGCAAGGCCAGACCCTGCCCTTGGTGCTGACCTGCGACACCTCCCCATTCGGCATCGGCGCCCTCCTGAGCCATTGGATGCCGAATGGTATGGAAGCCCCCATCACATTCTACTCAAGAACACTGTCCGTGGCGGAATGGAACTTCAGCCAGTTGGACCGCAAAGCCCTGGTTGCAGGGGTGGGAGTCAAGCGATTCCACGAATATCTGTAGCAGGGACTTTGAGCTAATTACAGATCACAAGCTTCTACTGGGACTGTTGGTGGGAGAACACCCCACTCCGGTGTCACTCTCCCCCCGAATGACCCGATGGAATATTTTCCTGGTGGCCTATTCCTATCGGCTCTTCCACCGCCCAGGCACCACACTAGGACACGCTGACGCATTGAGCCACTGCCCCCTTCCAGAACTGCTGGATGACCCCACCCCCGAGGCCGTGGTGCTACTGCTTGACTGCCTGGACTCTAGACCCATCTCCTCCCATGACGTCGCATGCCACTCCACAAAGGACCCCATCATCAAACAGATTCTGAACTGGGTGTGGAGAGGGTGGCCCAAGGGGCCGGTTGGGCCGGAATACAAAATGTATGTTTTGAAGACTGACGAATTGTCGGCAATCAAGGGTTGTCTGCTATGGGGGGACCAGGTGGTCATTCCTAAACATCTACAAATAGCCGTTTTGTAGGCGCTTCACATGGGACACCCGGGGATAGTCAAGATGAAGGCACTGGCAAAGAGTTATGTGTGGTGGTCTAACATGGACAGAGACATACAGGAGTGGGTAGCCACATGCACACCCTGCCAGGAATCCAAACCAGTTCCCACAGAGGTGCCCGCAAAAGAGTGGGAGCGGCCACAAGCACCGTGGTCTAGAATACATATAGACTTTGCAGGACCAGTCCACAGCCAAATTTTCCTCATAATTGTGGACGCATTCTCCAAGTGGCTAGAGGTAGTCCTGATGACATCCACTACCACAGATGCAGTCATCAAGGTGCTACAGAAGCTGTTCACAACTCACAGTTTCCCCGACGTGCTAGTGTCAGACAATGGCCCACAATTCACGGCCAGGGGTTTTGAGGAGTTCTTTGTGGCACAAGTAATCCGACATGCCCTAGTCACATAGTTTCATCCGGCTTCCAATGGCCAGGTGGAGCGTATGGTGAGATCCGCAAAGGAAGCCCTCAACAAGATGGGCCCGAGCAACTGGCAAACGCGAATAGACCACTACCTGCTAATACAACACATCTCACCCAGCCCCACTACTGGAAGAAGCCCAACCGAACTCCTCATGGGCTTCCATCTCAGGTCCCACCTGGACCAGCTACACCCCAACTATTCCACAGAAACACCCCCTGATTCCACGAGCAAGGTCAGATCATTCAGCATAGGCGACCCGGTATACGCGCAGAATTACACAGAGGGGGGGGCTCTGTGGATACCTGCGACCATCGTCGGCATCACCGGCCCGAGATCCTACTCGGTAAGACTCGAGGACGGATGACATTGGAGGAGGCACATCGACCAACTCCGGGGCCAACTAACCAACTCCTCACTCCGACAACCAACAGTGATTCCTCCACAACTCGAGCAGCACCACCTCCCGACTGTTCCGGATGCATCACGGGACTTATCTGACGTCGATGAGGACTGGGCAGAACCACCACCAGAAGTTCAAGCCGGGGCCTGCGAAAGTTTCCAGGAGGTTCAATCAGGCGGGTCCGAAGAAGCGACATGTCCGTCCAACCTGCGTGAGGGCAACCAGCAAACTGAACTGTGCAGGTCCAGCCGGGCAACGCAAAGGCCCGCCTACTTACGGGACTATGTTACCAGTTTGAATGTTCCATCCTAAAGGGGAGGGGTGTTAGATACTCGCCCCCCCCCCCCGCTATTGCGGCTAAACAATAGAAGTCTCCACTCAGGTCCTCTGTTGCTGGCGGGAGGGACTCCTCCGGGTAC
This sequence comes from Natrix helvetica, assembly GCF_964273705.1. Taxonomy (NCBI): domain Eukaryota; kingdom Metazoa; phylum Chordata; class Lepidosauria; order Squamata; family Natricidae; genus Natrix; species Natrix helvetica. The sequence goes on from NC_138565.1 coordinate 12,143,292, forward strand.
CGTCCACGAGGCAGTGCCAGCGGGCGGTGCCCAGGAGTAGGGCCTTCTCTGTGATGGGCCCGACCCTCTGGAATGACCTCCCCCTAGACATCAGAACAACTACCGATCTCCGCTCCTTCCGTAAGAAGCTTAAAACCCACCTGTTTGGTTTAGCTGGCCTGGCCTAATCCCAGTTTAGTCCCTCAATTCTGCACTTTTAAATTTTTAGGGGTTGGTTTTAAGTTGATTTTTTAATTTTTATTATTCTGTACAGCTTTAGGTTTAATTTGATTTTAAGTGTATTTATTCTTTATGTATGGCTTTTAATGTGCCTGTACACCGCCCCGAGTCCCTTCGGGGAGAGGGGGCGGTCTATAAATCAAATAAAACTGAAACTGATTGGCTGAGAGGCTGGACAGCTCTCATTTAAAAAGGGGAGCTGGCCGACCATCTCCTCAGTGGATGTTTGCACGTACTTCAATAAAGAGCTGTTATCGCTAGCCTTTTGTGTCTTCCTTTACCCGATCGAACAATAGGGTCTCCTACTTTAGCAGGGGCTGGACTAGTTGACCTCCAGGGTCCCTTCCAGCTCTATTCTAGATTTCTTTTTGTATTCTATCTCACCTATGAGAGTCACATGAATATATCATAATTTACAATGTGTATTTTTGAATGACTCCCTTAATTCATTCAAAGGTCATAAAATCGATCATGGACCCAGGGTGACTTGGTTTATGACCGACGCAACTTACAACCGATAATGCTGGGCTCATTCACGGCTGAACCTTGAGAGGCCTCCCTGTAACAGATATGAGGAGGGGACCAGGGCTTAGCCCCCTTCCTGGCTTAACAAACTAAGTTGACAAATGTTGCATGGTTTCCAAAGGCGATCACGGCCCATGGGAAGAGGCCATGTGGGATCCAGAGGTTTTCCTGAAGGCTTTGATTCAATGGTCCATCTATGTGGATAATAAGGAGAATCTTTTTGGAGGACGTTAGATCTGCCCCCAGGGGAGTGTTCAGCTCTTGGCATCTGCCCTACTCTACGTGCTTCAATTTCTGCTGGAAGACAACCAAGCGTGGAGATGTCCTAGACATCATCGATGACCGATGGGGGCCACCACCCTTCTCCATTGGCACCTGTGGCTCTTGGACCTTCTCGTGGCTTCCTCTCTCTCTAATTAAATTGTCCTGGCTTTCTCTGTTTCCAAAATCTCCCTGCTAGGTCCTGTTTCAACAACATCCCTTCGTGGTCCTTCACAATGTAAGAATTATCTTCATGCTTCCTCCCTTTCCCCAAAGACCAGTTGGAAGGGAGGTGCCCAGAGGGCCCTTGATTGCCCCCTTCCCCTCTTTGGAAGAGCTTTATAGCTCCCGCTGCCTTAAGAAAGTTTCAAACACCCTTAAAGATCCATCTCCTCCTGGGCACCCTTTTTTTTAACTATTGCCATCTGGCAGAGGGTACAGGACAATAAAAACAAGGACAAGTAGACTGAAAAAGAGCTCCCATCCCAGAGCAGTAATTATCTTGAATTCTACTGTAGAGGGCAACAGAAATGCAATATCAGGCATTTTCAATTTCATCGTATAGAATGTATAGTTCTATACAATTATATAATTTATTTTAATGTATAATATACTGTACACTAAAGAAGGCACAACTTTGTTGTATGAGGTGCCAAGACAATAAAATAAAGGATTAAACTATTTAACTATGATAATTTGGTCTTGGAGATGCTCCGGGTGACTTTGGAGAGGAACTGGCTTCTAATGAGAGCAGGGTTGATCCGATGGCTATACAGCTGGAAGATTACATCCATGGACTCAGCTGCAGCCTGAGCCACGGAGGCTTCACGATCCTCTAGCAGATCCTGGAGACCTGGAAGGAATCCAGAAAAGAAATGATTACTGGGATCCAACCCTGATCAGGGCCAGAGCTTCTGGAGAGAAAGTCTCCGCTTCAAGCGAGGGGATTTTGAAACTCACCCAGGAAAACTTCTTCGATTTGTTTGGAAATCACCAGATCCCGTGTCATGTATTGTGCGCAGCAGCCTAGACACATGCAAAGAAAAGGTTGGTGCAGTTGGCAGAGACGGCTAAATTGACTGATTCAAGAAAGAAAACGCAGAATTCTTTTATTTCTACTTGGAAGAGGCCCTTTGGGGCTTTACGGGATGGTCCCAGGAATTGGATCTGTCTAGAGATGGAATGGAAAGAATTTCACACGACACATACTTATGACGGTTGCAGAGTCTTGGGGGTCACCTGATCACTTTTTGCAACCTTTAGGTGAGCAAACTCCGGAAGAAGCCAGATTCACTTAACAACCACGTGACTCACTTAACAACCATAGCGATACCCTTAAGAAAGGGGGCCGTGTGTGTGTGTGTGAGAGAGAGAGAGATAATGGTCAGCATGCCAGGCCTTAGGCGGGAGGCCTGCCCTGGTTTTTCCTCCCCTCCTTCCAGAGTTTGCATTTTATTATATTCAGTATGTTAGCCAACTGTACTATACTAAACTATATTATTATTATACTACATTTTATTATACTAAACAAAATTATTATGCTATACTGGACGTGACTGGACTATACTGGACTATCAAACAATGCAATACAATATAATATTATTACATTATATAATATAGTGAAAAAAGAATAGAAAAAGAAATGGGAAAGAAAGATGATAAGGAAATGGTTTCTGGTCTTATAAATGCATTAATGTTTTGCCCCATTTACATCGTAATTTCCCTTTTCCACAAACTGCCATTTCGAATCCTCAAACCCACAAATCAGCAAGGTTTCTAGTCGTCATGGTGGCATAGAACCTCTGCTGTTCCCAAGGGAACAACAACCCAAGAAGAATCCCTCTAGTCAGTTTAGTGTAGTGGTTGAGGCCTCAGGCAACAAACCAGGAGCCGGTGAGTTCTAGTCCCTCCTTTGGGATGAAAGCCTGATGGGTGACTAGGGGAGTTCTAGTCCTGCCTTAGGCTTGAAAGCTGGCTGGGTGACTTTGGTCCAGTCCCTCTCTCTCAGGGCAGCCTACCTCACAGGCTTGTTGGGGGGAGGAGGAGGAGGAGGAGGAGGGGGAGGAGAAGCATTAGGGATGTCCACCATCTTGAATGATTTATCAAAAGAAGAAAGGCAGGAGAAAAAGAAAATATATTATACTCTAATCCGGAAGAAAAGGAACCAGCTGGGCGCCTACTTACCACCTCCGAGCAGATGCTGGAATACATGCTCTGGAGACTGGTGTAAATCTCGTAGTCAAACAAAGTCTCTGGAAACTCCTTCCACTTCATAAAGGAGACGCAGGAGGTCAGGGTGTTCCTGGAGACCTGGGCCGAGGGAGGAAAGGAGGCATCAGAGGAGCCGATTCTGAGGTTATCCATCTTCGGCAGAGAAAAGCCAGACTTCTCCTTGTTCAGAGGTGGGAAAGGGGATGAGCCACCCCAAGAGGAAGCTAACGCAGGGCAAGGCCCCCCCTGAAGGCCAGAGTTCTCCACAATTCAACCCTGATTCTCTTCTATTGGTACCAGGCAAACAATCAAGCAGAAAACAACCCCCTAATCGCAGACAACCCAACAGAAAACCTGCACCCACATCAAAATGATCGGGCATTAAGCAGAGGTCAAACCCTCCCCTCCAACCTACTGATACTGTCACCAAATTGGGTCAGGAAAGGCCTGCAAGAAAACAATCAGGTTCAGAGAGCACCAAGGACCTCACAACTTCAGGATTGTCCAGAATGCCTTCTCCAGAGGGTCGACATGATGCAACCATGTTGCCCTGAGTGAAGATGGGGGTACAGCGTGGTCTCATGGAGAAGGGAGCATGAAAGAGCAGGAGCTTAGATGACCCCGCCCTTCAACTCACCTCTTGGCTCCAACTGTTAGCCAACTGGATGACGAGAGGAATCAGGCTGCGCAGAATGGATTTGGTCAGATTCCGCTCTGTCTCCTTGACCCCTTTTAAGACCAGGCCAAAAAGGGTGATGGAGGTGTTGCGCAACTCGATGTCCTCCTACAAAGGAAGAGAAATGGGTCAGTCCCTAAAATAGCATCCAGGAAGTGGGAGGCGTTGTGAGAACCTAGAAGAACAAACTGCAACACACACAACAGTCAGCTGAGCAAAATCTGAGAGCCAAAATTTCAGGTGAGAAAACATCTCAAATTTGATTCTTCTTTGTTTCCTTATTTATTTATTTATTTATTCTTAGCGCTTATAGACCGCCCCCTCTCCCGAAAGGGACTCGGGGCGGTGTACAGTCCATATCAGAAATACATCATGAATAACTATAAAATTTAGACAATTAAAATTATTAAGTAGATAGATGAATAAATAGGAGGAGGATAAAAAATATACAGAACTGTACTGCTAAGTAAATAATTTAAAATTAAAAAATTAAAACCCCAAACAAATATCCTAAAAAATTAAATTTAAAAGAACAATCCCCCTAAAAAACCAGTAAGAAATATGTATGCCAGGAGGTAGACGTTATAATTATGCCAGGCCAGCCAGTCGGAACAGGTGTGTCTTCAATTTCTGTCGGAAGGAGCGGAAGTCAGTGGTGGTTCTAATGTCGGGGAATAGAAAGGCAGGGAGGGATCCACTAAACCTACAATGAAAGCCTTCATCACTTCCATCCTCTTCATCTGATCTGCCTCAGTTTCCCACTCACGAGACAAGGAGGAAGAGGAGTCTGGCAACTGTTTCTCTAGACAAGGCCATGGGGATGGTTAGCCATGGGTGTAAAAGGCTTGCAGACCAACCTCTATGGTGTGACCGAGGGAGCTGTTTTCAAATATCAGCAGCCTTCAGATGTGGGGACTTCAACCTCTGGAGTTCTCAGGCCAGCAGAGTTGAGACCCACACACGTTAAAGAGTCTGAGATCAAGCAACACCAATCTGGATTTTTAATAAATATGGAGAGGGATTGATGGTGGTTTGGTGAAGCTGAAGAGAGTGGCAACCTTCTCCAGCTCTCTGGAAGGGCTCAAGGATCATCTTCAAGCTCACACACTCTTTTAGATGGGAACAGCACAGTTATTGCTGAACTATTTCTAAGCCTTTCTGATAAAATTAGAATTCTGCAGATGGTACCCAGGCCATCTTTATGGGAGAAAAAGAAGGGAGGGAGGGAGGGAGAGGAAGAGAAAGGGAGGGTGGATTAGTTTGTCGTGATTTGGTTGACGTACATCAGCAAAATACTTCCCCACGACCGGAATAAGATTGACAGCTTTCCATCCATAGGTTTGAGCATTCAGATACCGGAATGGGAACGGAAGAGTCCGTAGGGATTCCTTTGCCACAATTTTTTCTGGGTGACAAGCACAGTTGACCACAGGGACTAGCACCGTCTTTAACATCGTATTCTGGAGGAAGGAGGGAAAAAAGGGAGCAATTAAACATGGTCACTGGAGTTCTCTGAGTCTACGAATGACAAACACAGAGAAGCCCCCAGAACATAGAATCACAGGGTTGAAAATAAACTTGGAGGTCATCTAGTCCAACCCCCTGCTCAAGCAGAGACCTTATACCATTTCAGATCAATGGTTGTTCAGTCTCTTCTTGAAAGCTTTCAGTGTTGGAGCACCCATAACCTCTGGAGGCAAGTCGTTCCACTGGTTAATTGTCCTCATTGTCAGGGAATTTCTCCTTAGTTCCAGGTTGCTTCTCTCCTTCATTAGTTCCCATCCATTGCTTCTTGTTCTCCTTTCAGGGGCTTCGGGGAATCAGTTGCCCCCCCTTTTTGTGGAAGCACTTCAAATATTAAAAGTCTCATCTCATCCCAGCCCCACTTTTTCTTGTTAGACTAAAACTATCTAGTTCCCCAATTCTTCCTCCTATGCTTTGCCTTCGCTCCACACTTCAGCTTTCACAGTTAAACCTACCATCATGTGCCCCATTTCAAGCACATAAACATGTGCACTTGGAACATACAACACGGCATAGCAGAGTCAGAAGGGACCTTGGAGGTCTTCTAGTCCAACCCCTGCTCGAGCAGGAGATTCTATACCATGAATGGTTTTCCAATCTCTTTTGGAAAACCCACACGTTCTGGAGATAAGTCCTTCCATTGGTTGATTGCTCTCACCGTTAGGAAAATTTCTCCTTAATTCCAGGCTGATTCTCTCCTTGGTTAGTTTCCAACCATTCTTTCTCCTCTTTCTTTCTTTTGACCACCTGGTCTTTGTAGGAGCCCCTCAAATATTGGAACAGGTGCCATCCTGTCTCCCCTAGTCCTTCTTTTCATTAACTTAACTTAACTTAACTTTATTGGATTTCTAGACCGCCCCTCTCTCAAAAGAGACTCGGGGCGGTGTACAGTCATATTAAAATGGTTAGACAGTAAATATACATGTTTTAAGTATACAATAAATAAATTAAACATAGGACTGGAGGAGGTAGTAGAAATTCCCTGTACAATTTAGTTAAGTTAAATTAAAAATTTTAGAAAATTTAAAAAGTTAAAAACATTAACCTTAAAAGCTATCCCAAATAAAATATCCGCCAGGAGGAAGAGTAGAACTATAAGTGGGCCAGGCCAGCTAGTCGGAACAGGTGAGTCTTAAGTTTTTGTCGGAAGGAGCGGAAGTCGGTAGTAGTTCTAATATCGGGGGGGAGGTCATTCCAGAGGGTTGGGCCCATCACAGAGAAGGCGCCGCCTAGGTGCCGCCCGTTGGCATTGATTGGTGGACGGCACCCGGAGGAGTCCCTCCCTGTGTGAGCGAATTGGTCGCAGGGATGTATGTGGCAGAATGCGATCCCGCAGGTAACTAGGCCCTGTGCCATGGAGCGCTTTGAAGATGGTAATCAGCACCTTGAAACGCACCCGAAAAACCACAGGCAGCCAGTGCAGCTCGCGCAGGAAAGGTGTTATGTGGGAGTACCTAGTACTCCCCATGATGGCCCGCGCGGCCGCATTCTGAACTAGCTGTAGTCTTCGGGTACATCTCAAGGGGAGCCCCATGTAGAGAGCATTGCAGTAGTCCAGACGAGACGTCACCAGCGTATGAGTGACTGTGCGTAAGGCATCCCGGTCCAATAGGGGGCGCAATTGGCGCACCAGGCGAACCTGGTGGAACGGCCCCCTTGCCACAGCTGCCACATGGTCATCCATCGACAGCCGGGCATCTAGGAGGACGCCCAAATTGCGCGCCCGTTCCACAGGGGGCAGTTGTTCGCCCCCTATGGCCAGTGATGGAATCAACTGGTTGAACCGAGGCGCCGGTAGCCACAGCAACTCAGTCTTGGAGGGGTTAAGCTTGAGTCTGTTGTCCCCCATCCAGACCCGGACGGCTTCCAAACACCGGGACATCATTTCGACAGCCTCGTTGGGGTGGTTTGGGGTGGAAATGTACAGCTGAGTGTCATCAGCGTACAGATGGTATCCAACCCCAAAACCACGGATGATCTCACCCAGCGGCTTCACATATGCGTTGAACAGAAGGGGCGAGAGGACCGACCCCTGCGGCACCCCACAAGTGAGTGACCTCAGGGTCGACCTCTGCTCCCCTGCCAACACACATTGCCTCCGGTCGGAGAGGTAGGAGCTGAACCACCGCAAAACGGTGCCCCCAACTCCCATCCCCTCCAGCCGGCGCAGTAGGATACCATGGTCGATGGTATCAAAAGCCGCTGATAGATCTAATAGGACCAGGATAGAGGAACAACCCCTATCCTTGGCCCTCCAGAGATCATCAACCAACGCGACCAAGGCCGTCTCCGTGCTGTGACCGGGTCGGAAACCGGACTGGCGTGGGTCTAGATAATCGGTTTCTTCCAGGTGTCGTGGAAACTGCTGTGGGAAGGTTGGAGACAGGACGATAATTAGCTAGTTCCGTTGGGTCCAGGGAAGGCCTCTTGAGTAAGGGCCTCACCACTGCCTCTTTCAAGGCGGCCGGTAGAGACCCCTCACCCAATGAGGCGTTCACTAGGCCCAGGAGCCAGCCTCGTGTCACTTCCCAGGAAGCCAGTACCAGCCAGGAGGTGCACGGGTCCAATAAACATGTAGTGGGTCGCAGCCGTCCATGCAACCTGTCCAAATCCTCGGGGGCAACAGAATCAAACTCCTCCCAGAATGGTCTCTCAAGACTCGCTGTTGACAACTCCTCTGGTCCACTGAAGGGGGCCCATCTACTCTGGATCTGAGCAATTTTATCCTGCAGATATTCTCCAAACTCCTCTGCTCTGCCCTGTAAAGGCGCTTCCCGCGGCCTCTGTGATAAGAGGGAGAGGGTTACCCGAAACAGGGCAGCAGGGCGGTTATCGGCGGACGCAATAAGAGTGGCGCAATGTCTATGTTTGGCCACTCTTAATGCCACAAGGTAAGTCTGTAAATAGGCTCTTACCTGTGTTCGATCAGATTCGGAGCGCGAGGACCTCCACCTGCTCTCTAGGCGTCTCCTATGGCATTTCATCACCCTCAGGTCCTCGGTGAACCAAGGAGCCAGGGTGGTTCGTTGCCGTAGGAGAGGCCGCAAAGGCGCAACCCGGTCCAAGGCCCCGGCAGCCGCCCTATTCCAGGCGGTCACTAGGTCCTCCGACCGAGAGCGGGTCAGGTCTACAGGAAGTTGCCCAAGCTCTGTCTGGAATCTATCCAGTTCCATCAGGTGCCTGGGGCGGTACCAGCTTGGACAGTCTGGTTCCGCCTCCCCGCGGCGGGGGGTAGCGCCAGGGAAGTCGAGCCGGAGAGATGAGTGATCTGACCATGACAGGGGGGTAATAGCTACATCCCCTATTCCCAGATCACTCGTCCACTGTTTAGATACAAAAACAAGGTCCAGCGTGTGACCACCCTCGTGTGTGGGGCCCTGAATTAATTGGGTCAGGTCCATGGCTGTCATGGAAGCCATGAACTCCCGAGCTACCTCGGACGCTTCCCCCGTCGACGGCAGGTTGAAATCCCCCATGACCATAAGTTTGGGGGTCTCAACTGCCGTTTCTGAGATCAGCTCGAGGAGCTCGGGCAGGGCTGCTGATACATAGCGAGGAGCCAAGTATACAATCAGCAGACCCCACTGCCTCCCTGGGCCCCATTTCACACCAAGGGACTCACACCCGGATATCTGAGGTACAGTGAACTCTCTTGGCTCCAGATCCTCCCGTATAACTACCGCCACCCCACCACCCTTACCCAGGGCCCGTGGCTGATGGAATGCACGGAAACCCAGTGGGCACATCTCCACAAGGGGTAAACCACCCTCATGGCCCAACCAGGTCTCCGTTATCCCTGCAAGGTCCAGCCCCCCCTCTGAGATCAACTCATTAATGAGGGGGGCCTTGTTGATCACGGACCTTGCATTGCAAAGCATCAGCATCAGGCCCTGGCTCTGTAGTTCCTGGCCACCTAGGCTGCAGGGGTTGGTACAGCTGACCGGGCGTGTCCAACAGCCACGGTCTCCCAACCGACTACGAGATCTTCTTCTGTCCTCGCACCCACCCCTCCCTACGACCGTTGTAATAGGGCAACCCTCTGTTGAAGTGTCATTCTCCCTCCCCCCCTACTACACTCACTTCCCTCCTGGACTCACCTGTTCGCCTGGCACTGGTCCCTCTCCTGGCCTGATTAACCCGCCCCCCCACCCTGGAGCCCCCTAAAAAGGATAAAAAACATTTCATTAAAAACCCCCTAAGTTTGCGCTTCCTCCACCTCTCTGGGTTCACAAACCCGTCATCAAGGTGGGCCCCGGAGGGGGCAAAGGGCCATGCCTGCGAGAGGGGGGACTCCTGCAGCTGGAGCAAGTCCGACCTCGAGTACGTAATGGTAAAAAGCTATGACAAAGTCAGGGTGCTGTTGATGTTAAAATCAGTAAGCCAGGATCTAATGGGAGGAAAGAAATGTCCACGATCACAACTAGGTGGGAAGATCTTATGTTGGCCAAGTGATCGGTTGGAAGATGGATGGTAAATAAATAGATGGAGGCCTGGGTGCGGTCCATTGTGGGCGGAAGAGGGCAGATAGTTTGTAGTAGCTAGTTGTTATAAAATAGCAGATGGCGAGGGTGAGAGGGTGAGAGGTAGTAGGAGTAGCCCGGCAGGTGAAACGCCATAAGTCATAAATAGCAGGAAGTCAGCAGGATACCAGATGTTAAACGGGCAGATTATAGTCATCAGGGGCACCTGGGCACAAGCCATGGCAGGTAGTTTGCAAAAGGACAATAGATCTTAGTCTGCCAGGGGGGGGCAATAGATCTTAGTCTGCCAGGTGGGGGGGGCTCCTGCCTGTCTCCAGGACAGGCACTGTTCTGCCCCTAATGCAGAAGCCCTGTTCTGCCCCTCTTCCCCTTTCTGCCTGGTTCCAGCACACAGTACAGCTTCCAGCAGCTGGTCCTGGCTTCAACCTGCCTCCCCTCCTGGTCCGGGCGCCGTTCCAGCCACTTACGGCCCTCTCGAAGGCCTTCCATCGGCATCCTGCGGCACGGGCCTCTCTCCGTCCTCGCGCTGCCCTCCGGTGGCCGCCGCCATAATCGGTCTCCAATTCCAAATGCAATCCCCATGTCAGCCAGTGCTTTCTTAATCTCCCTCTGGCTATTCGCCACCCTGACGGACCAAATTTGGTCTCAAAGAAAACCAGGGTGGTCGTTGAGGCTCAATCCCAGCCCAAAAGGTGGAAAAAGGGCCGGCAGCAACCCCTCCTTTGTCAAAGAGCTCCGGAGCATTTTCGGAGCTCAGAAGTCAGCTGCCATTCCCCGGAAGCTCCTCCTCCTCCCTAGGCATTCTCAGTTCCTGTAAGCGTTCTTCGTATGCTCTTGGGTTGCAATGATAAGAAAACTGGATGAGATGTATAAATGGAGAAAACCATAACACCCAGCATCCCAGGTGGAGGTTCCCCGTGATCTCCAATCCTGCAAGGGAAGATCTTGGGGAAATAGCTGGGCATGAGGAAGCTGGATGATTGTTAGGTCAGCTCAGGGGCTTCCTCATCCCAGGGGTTTGATGCAAAACACTCCATCACTGGAGGTTTTTAAGAAGAGAGTAGACAGTCACTTATCTGAATTAGCTTAGGTTCTCCTGCTTGAGCAGAAGGCTGAACTAGAAGACCGCCAAGGTCTCTACTACTAGGAAAACCAGTAGTAATGGTTGTCCAGTCTCTTCTTGAAAGCCTCCAGTGTTGGAGCACCCACAACCTCTGGAGGCAAGTCGTTCAACTGGTTAATTGTTCTCAGTGTCGGGAAATTTCTCCTTAGGTCTAGGTTGCTTCTCTCCTTGATTAGCTTCCATCCGTTGCTTCTTGTTCTGCTTTAGATGTCCTCCAAGAGGATCTGTCTCCAAATTGATCCTTCAGATCTTCCAGGGATGCCCCCATCTTTGTAGAAGAGACGCCACTGTAGCTGAGGGCATCCTCTTTCTGGTGGTTGTCGTCTTCTCCTCCTTCTACCCTTCCTAGCCTTGTAGACTTCCCAGAGAGGTCACACCTGCTGCTCCCTTGAAAGTCCCCCACTTCCTGCCCCCCATCTCTTACCTCCAAGGGGTGCTGGAGAAGATACCCCAGACCACGAATAGCAAATATTTGGATGAGGGGATATGGCTGAGCCATGCAGGCTTGGAGGACATCAAGGATGTCCTTTATGATGAAGTATTCTCCGAACTCCGGGTGATAGAGAAGCTGGGGAAGAAGAGTGGAGAGACGAAGCATTAGCAAAACAAAGGAAGGGAACTTTCCTCAGAGCCTCTACGAAGAGATGCCACATTCAACCATTACGGGGAGAGGAAAAGACAGTCCTCGTTTAGTGACTGCGGAAAGTCACCATGGCACTGACAAAAGGGACAATTCCATTTTTCAGACTTATGACCATTGATCACGGTCACCTGACCAAAAATTGGATATTTGAGGGTCCGTATTTATGACAGTTGCAGTGTTTAGAAGTTACGTGATCCATTTTGTGACCATCTGATAAGCCAAGTAATATGTCGAGGACTACAGTATCGCAAAAGGTAGTGCAAATGATAGTTGTAAGAATACAAAACTGCCTATACTGCAAAGAGGAAAAGGAATTTGGGGTCATTGAGTCTTCCTCCCTCCCTCCCTCCTTCTCTCCCTCCCTCTCTGCCTCTTTCTCTCTCTCCCATTCCACCGATTAACAGAATAAGAGGAGACCTTGGAGGTCTTCTAGTCCAACCCCTTGACCAAGCAGGAGACCATCTACTATGTCAGACAAATGGCTCTCCAGTCTCTTCTTCAAGGCCTCCAGTGATGGAGCCCCCACAACTTCAAGTTCCTAACCATAAACCCTGTTCCTGGAGATCCACAATGTTGTGGTGCATCACAATGTCTCCTCACCTCTGAGAAGAACACCATGCCTATTGTCTTCTCCCTTAAATCGGGATGGTGCAGGTAGTTGTTGGCCTGTCTGAACATCACCTTCAGCTCCACTTTAGAGAAGTTGAAGAGTTTCCTAAAGGAATAAAGGACATTACAATTTATTCACAGTTAGTTTAATAAAGGGGGAGTTAAAGCACAAGAACAGTAACATGTTAAAATTAGTTTGCTTATGTTAGCATATGGTTGTTAAATGTTTATACCCTGTACTTTGCTCTGGGAGGGCGGGAAGAGGGAAGGGGCGATACTTGTAGAATTTATTTAAAAATTTAATTTAAAAAAAAGAGTTTCCTAAAGATCAAATAGGGAGAAATCAGACAAGATCTGCTGGTGAGTGAGGAGAAAATCACCAAGCTAGAGAAAAGATTATCTGAATTATGAATAAATGAATTACTCAATGAATTAGTCCATTTAGATAATGTCTCACCCTCCCTCTCTTTCTCTGTCTTTCTCTCCCTCTCCTTCCCATCCTCCCTCTTCATCTCATTCTCTCTCTCCTTTTATGTCTCCTTCTTACACTCCCTCTCTTTCTCTCTCTTTATCTCCTCCTCCTCCATCTCTTCTCCCTCCCTCTTCCTCTCTTTCCCTCTCCCTCCCCTCTCCCCTCTCTTCCCCCTCTCCCTCACTTTCTCTCTCTCTGCCTCTATTTCCTCCTCTCCCTCTGCCCTCCCCTCCCCTCTATCACCCTCCCTCTTCCCATCTCTCTCTCTCTTCCTCCCCTCTTCCCTCCCTCTTCCCCCTCTCCCTCACTTTCTCTCACTCTGCCCCTTCTTCTTCCTCCTCTCTCTCTGCCTTCTCCCTCTCTCACCCACTGACACTTGTAGCCAAGCTCTTTGGACTTTGAAGTTCTTACCGGACCAGGTGGAAAATGGCCTCAAACAGACTATCTGCGCTCAAGAGCATCTCCCAGCATCCCACCATCCCCAAATCTTTGTACTCCTCTTCGTATCCAGCAGACAGGATGAGGTTTTTGATCGCCTGCACTGCCGTGCTAAATCAAAGAAAGGGAGAAGAGTTGGTGCCAATCCTTCGGCAGATGCCCCCTGCAAAGGCCAGGCTTACCCTGATGCCAACTGGCCTTCCGCTGCCCTTCAGGAGAGCTCCAGGTTTCACTTGGCGGCTTATGCAACAACCACAAAACACAACAGCAAATCAGCCTCCCTTTATTTCTTCCCCCTCCAGTGATATCCTGTAGGATCCAGATTGGGCCCAGGAGATTCCTTACCCCAAATGGTCGATCTGTTCTGAAAGGTCTGTGACTCGGCTGGACTTCCTGGCCCCACTCTTGCTGGCTCCCAGGAGGAAGTACAGCTGCGTGACCAGGGCGAGGAGCAGGTTGGAGAATTTGTTGTGGAGAAGCTCAGCAGCGTTCGGGAGGGACAGGAGGAAACAGAGAGCGTTGGTGGCCTAGAAACAGGATGAAAGAACCGTCACCTTGGGCTCCACAGGTTACTTAGATTCATCACCTTCTTCTTCTTCTTTCTCTTCTTCTAATGTTCCCAGAAACACTTGCAGGGTGGAGTCTGGCCAACTGAATGGAGCTGGGGGTTTACTGGCCAGATGCCCTTCCTGTTGCCAATGAGGAGTTTTGTTCGGCAGATATATTCTCATTGTGCCCAGGGAGAGAAACATTTGCCCCCACCTAAAGGAGGGGGGCCTTACACCAAATGATGCTCCAATTTCAGCCCCCAGCCACTTGCCCACTGCCTCCCTCCCCCCTCCCCTCAGGCGTGGAGGGCTTACCGCAATGGGCATGAGGGACTTGCTGTTTCTCCTTGCGAGGGCGTCGGTGCTGGGGTCTTGGTCCTGCAGTCTTTTCAAGAGGGGCTTCATGATCTTGAGTTTGGCATAATGGTCCACAGCCAGTGCCCCCAAACCTCCCTGGCACTTCTGCGGAGGGGGAGAAACAGATGGGGTGGAAAACAGATCCTTTCCTCATTTCAGAAGAGATGGCCAGTCCAGATAGATGAACCCCCCAACGGAAGGAAGGATTGGAAAACTGATGGCCAAATGAATGGCTCTCATCCCCCAAAAAAATCTCTGTATGCACAGGTAGTTCTCGACTTACGACCGTTTGTCCAGCAGCCATTCAAAGGAACAACGGCATTGAAAAAAGCGACTTATTCACTTAATGACCATGTTTCTCGCTTGACAACTGCAGTGACTCACTTAACAAATGTGACAAGAAAAGTCATAAAATATCTTTCAAAGTTCATTCCTATCTCGACCCTCATCTGATGTGACCTCCCCACTAGAAGACTTCATCTGTGACACACCCATGGCCCATCAGGACCTCCATCAGAAGACCCTCACCTGACATGACCTTTACTGACCTCCACATCACAAGACCCATCACAAGATCCCCACCTCACATGACCCTCAATCTGAGATGACCTCCCCATCACAAGTCCCTCACTTGATATGACCCTCACCTGACATGACCTCCACATCAAAAGACCCATCACAAGATCCCCACCTCACATGACTCTCAATCTGAGGTGACCTCCCCATCACAAGACCCTCACTGGATATGACCCTCACCTGAGACAACCCACACCTGAGGTGACCTCTCCATCACACGACCTTCTGACGACACCAAGCCCTTACAAGCAGAAGATCACCAGCACTGGCGTTCCTTCAACTCCACTGAAGATGTTACCTTGCCTGGTAACAAAACATTTGGAAACCAACGCAGAAGCTCAGAGAACCAACCTCCACCCTCTTCTTCCATCTGAGCTACAGGGATTCGCCCCATCGCAAAGGATGGAGAGTCTCTGAGGAATCCAAGGCAAGAGGAGGCCCATCTTCTTGAAGTTCTTCTTACCCATCACAGCCAATGGAGGATTCCAGCAATATGTCCACAACTGGGTTGACCCTCTTGGATGCCAGGTGACATACGGCCTTGAGGGTGAGGTCTTTCGTTGCTGCATTGGTCTCCATTGGAGATTCAGTAGATAACTCCCACCCATTAGGGGAAATTAATTGGCCCCCACAATGTCAATGTTTGCCCTACATTTTTGAAAGGACTCCTGATTTGTCCAGCTGCCTGTGATATTTTATTGGTTCATTTTAGGAGATTTATATTGCCGACTATTCGCATATGACGACTCAAGGCGGATGACAAAGATATAAAAACATCTGGAGCCTTAACCACTGCCACACTGGCTCACCAAATGTTATTTTTCATGAAACCAATATGGCTCCTTTGTTTTGCCCTTACCTTCTTCTGTGAGGTTTGGATAGCTCAGTGGTCTCCCATCCAGCCCTAGCCTTCTTAAAACCAGCCAAAGTGTCATCGCTGAGCCAACAAGGTCTCAGCCATTCTCGTCTTTGCTTTTTAAAAAATCTCCTACATCTCTTTTGCTCCAAGCCCTGCAATTTTCTTACCTCCTCAATATCCATGCCACACTCCTCTAGGATGGAGTTGAGGAGCAGCCCCGCAGACTGAGAGATGTTTTTGTCCACGTGTTTCAAGGCCTCCAGGGCTTCCAGGATCAGCTGTGTTAGCTGCAACGGGCTGAGGTGCTCCCCAAAGGCCTATCAGAGAGAAGGAAAGGAGACCATGCAGAGATGCCTCAGGGCTTTGACTCCCTTCTCTTGAGACTTTGACCCAGATTGGGGGACAGCACACCATGTAGAGAGGCAGGCCTTATTCCATGTCCTCCATCAGGTGGGATTCGGATGGGGGTCAAGGAAGCCAACATGGCATCTGCCCTTTCTTCCTCCTAGGCATTGGAGGGGAGGGGTACCCAATGCCCGACCTTGGGAGGATGCTGTCCCCACTGTGAGATTGACTCCTTTGAGGGTCTCCAGGTCAGGAGGAGGAGCAAAAGGAAGACAGGCAAAAGCCTGATCCAAAACCTTCACCATTTTGGAGATGTTGTTGTAGAAGATCCCAGAACCCGAAACAAAGAAATCCTCCCGCAACCAATGTACAATGTTCCCCTTTTTGTTCTTCTGTTTCTTGTCCATTTCTTTTGCTTTGGAGGGAGGGGAAAAAACCACAAGGTCAGATGCAATAGTCGTTGCAATAGAAGAGAAGATCTGGAGCTCAGGGTCGACCTGAGGGATCCCTGGTGCTCTCTGAGCTGGGGGGAGATGTTCCTTGCAGGCGTTTCATTGCCCAACTAGGGATGCTGGCCATCAATACTTATAGAAGCACAGAGAAAAGATCCCTCCCTTCAACTATTGATCACCTTACCTAGTTGGGTCATGAAATGTCAAGAAGAAAACCACCAAGCTCAGAGAGCACCAAGGACCCCAAAGTCCTTCTCCTTCTCCTCCTCTAACTCCTTCACCTCTCTCCCTCTCTGTTCTCTACTTTCTCACTACCTCCTCCTCCCTTCCCCCTCTCTCCTCCTCCTCCCCTTTCCTCATCTTCCTCTCCCTTCCCTCCCTTCTCATCTCCTCCTCCACTAGCTGCTCCTCTTCCTCCTCCTTCTCCCCCCTGTCTTCCTCTCCCTCTCTCCTCCTTGCTCCCTTCCCCTCTCTTCATCGCTCCTTCTCCCTCCATTTTCTCCCCTGGTCAAGGCTGCTCCTCTGAGCCTTTTCCCTCTCGGGCCCCCTTGGCAGGGGAGGGAGCTCCTTCTGGCCATTCTTGACCTTCATTTTAGAAGTCCTTGGAGGGGTCTTGACAGTTCCTCTCTGGACCAGATCGGGCAGCCCCAGCGCTGGAAGCTGAACTTTCCTCCTGGCCTCCATTGGAGCTGGAGAAGACTTTACCAGCAGAGGCAGGACTTGCATGGCTCGCTGACCGGTTGAGGAAGTGAACCGGTGGGAGCCCGAGAATTGGCCTTCCTGGTTGTCCCACCGCTGCTGGTCATTATTATTATTCATTTGTAGTTTTGCCTCTTGGCTGTCCCTCTTCAGGAAGGGGAACTTTTTCCGCATGTGAGACATTCTGAAGAGTGATCGCTAGACCTGGAAGCAGATCAACAAGGGAGAAGTTTTGTAACTCCAGGTTGAAAAGAGGGGTCCTTGGTGGTCCTCTCTGTCTGACTGACTGTCTGTCTATGACCTATCATCTATCTATCATCATCTATCATCTATCATCTATCATCTATCATCTATCATCTATCATCTATCATCTATCAATTCAATTCAATTCAATTTCAATTTATTTGTGCTTCTA
>NC_138565.1:12165724-12168224 GCF_964273705.1 Natrix helvetica
CCTCCCAAAAGATCAACATTCCTTCTGGCAATAACCATTTAAACCAGACTCCTTTATTATATAATTTCTTTGCTAAGGAAGAATACTTCCTCCTTCTCTCTCTTATCTTTTTTGGAATCTTCTTAAGAATGGTGATTTCTTCATCTTTATATTTCAATGGCCTTTGGGTCCCAAGTACCTCATCCCTTGTGGTCCTCCTCAGAAATTTAACATGTACTTCCCTTGGAACATTATGACTTCTAGCATATGCTGAGTTTATCCTATAGACTAGATCCATATCCCACCACAGCTGATTTTTGTCTCTCTTTAATATAGTCTGCTAATCATAATATCCTTAAGGTCTTCATTTTCTGTCTCTGGTAGGTTCCAGAATCTAAGAAAAAAGGACATTCTTTCAAATTCTAATTTTGCCAAAAAGTTTTCCAAGTCTACATTTCCCTTCCGGATTGTTTTATTTATTCCCCCAGTCCAGCCGCTCCTTCCTCTAACACCAAAATCTTTTGTTTATTTTCTGCAATATGAAGTTTAACATCTCTGAGTTCTTCTTTTAGCTCTGACATTTCTTTTTTCAAGTCATTCTGCCCCCTCATCAGTTCTTGAAACATTTGAGTAACAGATAGTTCTTTTGATCCCTCTCCCACCCCCTCCTGCTGTAGCAATGATGTGATCTTTGTCTGTTGCATACTGGGATTGGAGGAGGCAGATGTGGGGGCTGAGAGTGACTTGCCCGTTGGAGGCTTCTTTGGCCCCATTTGTTTAAAGTTCAGAGATGTCAGTCTTTTTCCAAGGAAATGGCGTCCGAGGATTGCGCAGCTGTGCTGGTCTCCAAAGTACAAAACAAAGTCAAAAGCGGCCGTTCACAGTTCCAGGGCACCGAGGCAAACCAAATGTAGAGTATCTAATAAGCAAAGTTCAGTAGAACCACATTTCAGGAAGGGGTCTCGGTTTCCCTCAGAGAGAGTAGTAAGGCTGAAGGTGGTTTCGAAGGGCAGGCTTCATTTATGATTAAACAAACAAAGAAGGGCGGGCGCCATCTTAGCTCCTCTTTCCACCGGGAGAAAGAAAACAGAACTCTCCATCCAGGTTTTTAAAGGAAACAGGCTCCACAGTCATTCCTGGCAATCGTGATAAAGATCTTTCACTGTTGGCTAGCTCAAGTGACAACTCAGCCTTTGTTGTCTCTCTTTTAAGGGAGATCGTTCAAATGCCGCTTATTCCGAGGGAGGGTTAGAAGAAAGAAGCACCCCCCTCTAATCTCCATTCAAATAGGATGAACACAAAACTTACAAAAGTCTGCTGCTTTTCCCTTGATCAATCAGAGGGTTCAGGATGGATCCCCCAACACCAGGATCCTGCCTCACTTCTCCAAGTACATTCTCTCCTCCGGGTCCATTCGGGAAAGAGGCGGGCAGCATATGAACCCGGGATCTTATGACATTTCCAACACTTTTCCGATTTATTCTTGGACATTCTTGCAATTCTCGTTGGGGATAGATGCCACCTGTGAAACATCTTATACAAATTTTCTCTATATGCAGTTGACATTGTCATTTTATAATTTTGAGACCACAACTTCTGCCATTTTTCTAAGTCTATCCCATACCTAAAGTTTTTCCCCCAAGCTATCATAGTTTCTTTAACTTGTTCCTCTTGTAATTTAGTCTCTAATAAATATCCATATAATTTTTAATTACTTTTTCATCAGTACCAATTAAAACTTTATCTCTCAGTCATTTCATTGTAAAGATCTATTGATTTTCTATCTTCATTATATTTAGATTGTATCTGTAAGTATGAATACCAATTCATTTCTATTCCTTCTTGTTTCAACTCTTGAATAGGTTTGAATTCACCCTCTGTATTCAATATTTCAACATATCTTACCGTTTGTTCCTTTTTATATATTATTGGATATGAAAATGCTTCAATGGTTGATATCCAGGCTGGAGTTTTTAAGTAGTGTGATCTTTTAATCTTTTCCCAGTTTAACAACAAGGCCTCCCTTATATAATGTCTTCTAAAATAACCATGTGCTTTCGTCCCTTATACCATAAAAAAGCATGCCATCCCTACAATAAATCATGAGCCTCTACATTCAATAATCTGGAATGTTTTAAATGTTACTCACTCCTTAATCCACATCAGGTTTGCTGCTTGATAATATAACTCCCAGTCAGGTAGGCCCAGTCCTCCTCTTCTTCTAGCATCTTGTAGCAATTTAAGTTTTATTCTTGCTTTATTCCCTTGCCAAATAAGACTATTTTATTTAGGTCTTTAAAAAAGTTCTTGCCTAATCGAATTGGAATTGTCTGGAACAGATACAAAATTCTAGGTAAAATGTTCATTTTAATTGTAGAGATTCTTCCTAACATTGATAGTTGGAGATTTTGCCATTTCATCAAATCAGTCACAATTTGTTGTTTTATTCTAATATAATTATCCTCCTTAAGAGTGCTACATCTAGTTTATTTATTTTCAAGCCTGCTACTTTTCCATACTC
>NC_138565.1:12173224-12308224 GCF_964273705.1 Natrix helvetica
TGGATAGATGGATAGATAGATAGATAGATAGATAGATAGATAGATAGATAGATAGATAGATAGATAGATAGATAGATATAGATAGATGATAGATAGATAGATAGATAGACAGACAGACAGATAGTCAAATAGATAGATAGATAGATAGATAGATAGATAGATAGATAGATAGATAGATAGATAGATAGATAGAATATGCGCTGACTATAAATGCACAATCAACAAAGGATTTCAACAAAGCGCATACCCGGTACCGGTAGTACAGCATCTGTTACACTCCCTTGGTCCGGGAATGTTTTTTGCAAAATTAGATTTGGTGCAGGCATACCAGCAGCTGCCAGTAGATGATGCTACTGCAGAGGCTCAGACCATCGTGACGCACAGGGGTGCGTTCAAATGTAACCACCTGCAATTCGGAGTTAGTATCGCCCCTGCACTGTTCCAAAGTATCATGGAACGCCTTTTGCAGGGATTACCTGGAGTCGTCCCCTATTTTGATGACATACTGGTATCAGCTGCAAATGAAGCGCAACTTTTAAAATGAGTACACGCCATCCCAAGCAGAATCAGAGACAAGGGCCTCCGTCTCAAAAGAGGAAAATGTAAAATAAATGTACCAAAAGTGGAATTCCTGGGTTATATGATCGATGGTTCGGGAATTCAGCCAACTAACCAAAAAATAAGGAAGCCCCCACACCGAGGAATCAGACCAAGCTGCAGGCGTTCCTCAGGCTCCTTAACTTCTATAGCATGTTTTTAAAGCAGAAGGCGACAGCTGCTGAACTGCTACACCAGCTGCTGGCAAGAAACGTGGAGTGGACATGGGGCAAAGCCGAGGCCAAAGCATTTGCCGCCATGAAAGGATTGTTATCCGCAGACTCTTTCCTCGTGCAAGGCCAGACCCTGCCCTTGGTGCTGACCTGCGACACCTCCCCATTCGGCATCGGCGCCCTCCTGAGCCATTGGATGCCGAATGGTATGGAAGCCCCCATCACATTCTACTCAAGAACACTGTCCGTGGCAGAATGGAACTTCAGCCAGTTGGACCGCAAAGCCCTGGTTGCAGGGGTGGGAGTCAAGCGATTCCACGAATATCTGTAGCAGGGACTTTGAGCTAATTACAGATCACAAGCTTCTACTGGGACTGTTGGTGGGAGAACACCCCACTCCGGTGTCACTCTCCCCCCGAATGACCCGATGGAATATTTTCCTGGTGGCCTATTCCTATCGGCTCTTCCACCACCCAGGCACCACACTAGGACATGCTGACGCATTGAGCCACTGCCCCCTTCCAGAACTGCTGGATGACCCCACCCCCGAGGCCGTGGTGCTACTGCTTGACTGCCTGGACTCTAGACCCATCTCCTCCCATGAGGTCGCATGCCACTCCACAAAGGACCCCATCATCAAACAGATTCTGAACTGGGTGTGGAGAGGGTGGCCCAAGGGGCCGGTTGGGCCGGAATACAAAATGTATGTTTTGAAGACTGACGAATTGTCGGCAATCAAGGGTTGTCTGCTATGGGGGGACCAGGTGGTCATTCCTAAACATCTACAAATAGCCGTTTTGGAGGCACTTTACATGGGACACCCAGGGATAGTCAAGATGAAGGCACTGGCAAAGAGTTATGTGTGGTGGTCTAACATGGACAGAGACATACAGGAGTGGGTAGCCACATGCAAACCCTGCCAGGAATCCAAACCAGTTCCCCCAGAGGTGCCCGCAAAAGAGTGGGAGCGGCCACAAGCACTGTGGTCTAGAATACATATAGACTTTGCAGGACCAGTCCACAGCCAAATTTTCCTCATAATTGTGGACACATTCTCCAAGTGGCTAGAGGTAGTCCTGATGACATCCACTACCACAGATGCAGTCATCAAGGTGCTACAGAAGCTGTTCACAACTCACAGTTTCCCCGACGTGCTAGTGTCAGACAATGGCCCACAATTCACGGCCAGGGGTTTTGAGGAGTTCTTTGTGGCACAAGTAATCCGACATGCCCTAGTCACATAGTTTCATCCGGCTTCCAATGGCCAGGTGGAGCGTATGGTGAGATCCGCAAAGGAAGCCCTCAACAAGATGGGCCCGAGCAACTGGCAAACGCGAATAGACCACTACCTGCTAATACAACACATCTCACCGAGCCCCACTACTGGAAAAAGCCCAACCGAACGCCTCATGGGCTTCCATCTCAGGTCCCACCTGGACCAGCTACACCCCAACTATTCCACAGAAACACCCCCTGATTCCACGAGCAAGGTCAGATCATTCAGCATAGGCGACCCGGTATACGCGCAGAATTACACAGAGGGGGGGGGCTCTGTGGATACCTGCGACCATCGTCGGCATCACCGGCCAGAGATCCTACTCGGTAAGACTCGAGGACGGATGACATTGGAGGAGGCACATCGACCAACTCCGGAGCCAACTAACCAACTCCTCACTCCGACAACCAACAGTGATTCCTCCACAACTCGAGCAGCACCACCTCCCCGATTGTTCTGGATGCATCACGGGACTTATCTGACGTCGATGAGGACTGGGCAGAACCACCACCAGAAGTTCAAGCCGGGTCCTGCGAAAGTTTCCAGGAGGTTCAATCAGGCGGGTCCGAAGAAGCGACATGTCCATCCAACCTGCGTGAGGGCAACCAGCAAACTGAACTGTGCAGGTCCAGCCGGGCAACGCAAAGGCCTGCCTACTTACAGGACTACATTACCAGTTAGAATGTTCCATCCTAAAGGGGAGGGGTGTTAGATACTCGCCCCCCCGCTATTGCGGCTAAACAATAGAAGTCTCCACTCAGGTCCTCTGTTGCCGGCGGGAGGGACTCCTCCGGGTACCGTCCACGAGGCAGTGCCAGCGGGCGGCACCCAGGAGTAGGGCCTTCTCTGTGATGGGCCCGACCCTCTGGAATGACCTCCCCCCGGACATCAGAACGATCTCCGCTCCTTCCGTAAGAAGCTTAAAAGCCACCTGTTTGGTTTAGCTGGCCTGGCCTAATCCCAGTTTAGTCCCTCAATTCTGCACTTTTAAATTTTTAGGGGTTGGTTTTAAGTTGATTTTTTAATTTTTATTATTCTGTACAGCTTTAGGTTTAATTTGATTTTAAGTGTATTTATTCTTTGTGTATGGTTTTTAAAGTGCCTGTACAACGCCCCGAGTCCCTTCGGGGAGAGGGGGCGGTCCATAAATCAAATAAAACTGAAACTGATTGGCTGAGAGGCTGGACAGTTCTCATTTAAAAAGGGGAGCTGGCCGACCATCTCCTCAGTGGATGTTTGCACGTACTTCAATAAAGAGCTGTTATCGCTAGCCTTTTGTGTCTTCCTTTACCCGATCGAACAATAGGGTCTCCTACTTTAGCAGGGGCTGGACTACAAGACCTCCAGGGTCCCTTCCAGCTCTATTCTAGATTTCTTTTTGTATTCTATCTCACCTATGCGAGTCACATGAATATATCATAATTTACAATGTGTATTTTTGAACGACTCCCTTAATTCATTCAAAGGTCATAAAATCGATCATGGACCCAGGGTGACTTGGTTTATGACCGACGCAACTTACAACCGATAATGCTGGGCTCATTCCCGGCTGAACCTTGAGAGGCCTCCCTGTAACAGATATGAGGAGGGGACCAGGGCTTAGCCCCCTTCCTGGCTTAACAAACTAAGTTGACAAATGTTGCATGGTTTCCAAAGGCGATCACGGCCCATGGGAAGAGGCCATGTGGGATCCAGAGGTTTTCCTGAAGGCTTTGATTCAATGGTCCATCTATGTGGATAATAAGGAGAATCTTTTTGGAGGACCCCAGGGGAGTGTTCAGCTCTTGGCATCTGCCCTACTCTACGTGCTTCAATTTCTGCCGGAAGACAACCAAGCGTGGAGATGTCCTAGACATCATCGATGACCGATGGGGGCCACCACCCTTCTCCATTGGCACCTGTGGCTCTGGGACCTTCTCGTGGCTTCCTCTCTCTCTAATTAAATTGTCCTGGCTTTCTCTGTTTCCAAAATCTCCCTGCTAGGTCCTGTTTCAACAACATCCCTTCGTGGTCCTTCACAATGTAAGAATTATCTTCATGCTTCCTCCCTTTCCCCAAAGACCAGTTGGAAGGGAGGTGCCCAGAGGGTCCTTGGTTGCCCCCTTCCCCTCTTTGGAAGAGCTTTATAGCTCCCGCATCCTTAAGAAAGTTTCAAACACCCTTAAAGATCCATCTCCTCCTGGGCACCCTTTTTTTTAACTATTGCCATCTGGCAGAGGGTACAGGACAATAAAAACAAGGACAAGTAGACTGAAAAAGAGCTCCCATCCCAGAGCAGTAATTATCTTGAATTCTACTGTAGAGGGCAACAGAAATGCAATATCAGGCATCTTCAATTTCATCGTATAGAATGTATAGTTCTATACAATTATATAATTTATTTTAATGTATAATATACTGTACACTAAAGAAGGCACAACTTTGTTGTATGAGGTGCCAAGACAATAAAATAAAGGATTAAACTATTTAACTATGATAATTTGGTCTTGGAGATGCTCCGGGTGACTTTGGAGAGGAACTGGCTTCTAATGAGAGCAGGGTTGATCCGATGGCTATACAGCTGGAAGATTACATTCATAGACTCAGCTGCAGCCTGAGCCACGGAGGCTTCACGATCCTCTAGCAGATCCTGGAGACCTGGAACGAATCCAGAAAAGAAATGATTACTAGGATCCAACCCTGATCAGGGCCAGAGCTTCTGGAGAGAAAGTCTCCGCTTCAAGAGAGGGGATTTTGAAACTCACCCAGGAAAACTTCTTCGATTTGTTTGGAAATCACCAGATCCCGTGTCATGTATTGTGCGCAGCAGCCTAGACACATGCAAAGAAAAGGTTGGTGCAGTTGGCAGAGACGGCTAAATTGACTGATTCAAGAAAGAAAACGCAGAATTCTTTTATTTCTACTTGGAAGAGGCCCTTTGGGGCTTTACGGGATGGTCCCAGGAATTGGATCTGTCTAGAGATGGAATGGAAAGAATTTCACACGACACGTACTTATGACGGTT
Source organism: Natrix helvetica (assembly GCF_964273705.1). Classification (NCBI taxonomy): domain Eukaryota; kingdom Metazoa; phylum Chordata; class Lepidosauria; order Squamata; family Natricidae; genus Natrix; species Natrix helvetica. Next base: position 12,178,275 of record NC_138565.1, read on the forward strand.
GCAGAGTCTTGGGGGTCACCTGATCACTTTTTGCAACCTTTAGGTGAGCAAACTCCGGAAGAAGCCAGATTCACTTAACAACCACGTGACTCACTTAACAACCATAGCGATACCCTTAAGAAAGGGGGCCGTGTGTGTGTGTGTGTGAGAGAGATAGATAATGGTCAGCATGCCAGGCCTTAGGCGGGAGGCCTGCCCTGGTTTTACCTCCCCTCCTTCCAGAGTTTGCATTTTATTATATTCAGTATGTTAGCCAACTGTACTATACTAAACTATATTATTATTATACTACATTTTATTATACTAAACAAAATTATTATGCTATACTGGACGTGACTGGACTAGACTGGACTATCAAACAATGCAATACAATATAATATTATTACATTATATAATATAGTGAAAAAAGAATAGAAAAAGAAATGGGAAAGAAAGATGATAAGGAAATGGTTTCTGGTCTTATAAATGCATTAATTTACCATTTACATCGTAATTTCCCTTTTCCACAAACTGCCATTTCGAATCCTCAAACCCACAAATCAGCAAGGTTTCTAGTCGTCATGGTGGCATAGAACCTCTGCTGTTCCCAAGGGAACAACAACCCAAGAAGAATCCCTCTAGTCAGTTTAGTGTAGTGGTTGAGACCTCAGGCAACAAACCAGGAGCCGGTGAGTTCCAGTCCCTCTTTGGGATGAAAGCCTGATGGGTGACTAGGGGAGTTCTAGTCCTGCCTTAGGCTTGAAAGCTGGCTGGGTGACTTTGGTCCAGTCCCTCTCTCTCAGGGCAGCCTACCTCACAGGCTTGTTGGGAAGGAAATCGGAGGAGGAGGAGGAGGGGGAGGAGAAGCATTAGGGACGTCCACCATCTTGAATGATTTATCAAAAGAAGAAAGGCAGGAGAAAAAGAAAAAGAAAATATATTATACTCTAATCCGGAAGAAAAGGAACCAAACGTCATCTCCCAATTGCCAAAGGAACTCAATTAAGCCAGAAATGGGAACTTTTGACCCAGAGCTCGTTTCAACCACATATATATCTTAGTGGTGTCCTGGGTCGGGGAAGCTAAAAAAACCATTCCATTCGCTGATCTGAACTTTCCCTGAGGAGTTAGACTAAATCGTATTCCAGAATTGGAAAAAAAACCTGAATTTAGCCAGAAAATGTAATTTTTGAGTCGGTTTCGAACATACACATATTAGTGGTGTCCAAAATCGGGGAAGCTAAAAAACCACTCCATTCGCTGCTCTGACGAAAGCTCATCTCCCAATTGGCAAAGGAACTCAATACAGCCAGAAAAAGGAACTTTTGGACCAGAGCTCGTTTCAACCACATCTTAGTGGAGTCCTGGGTCGAAGAAGGTAAAAAACCACTCCATTCGCTGATCTGAGGTTTTCCTGGGGAGTTAGACCGAAGCTTACCTCCCAAATGGCAAAGGAACAATTCAGCCAGAAAAAGGAACTTTTGACCCAGAGCTCGGTTCGGAACCACATACACATCTTAGTAGGATCCTGGGTCGGGGAAGCTACAAAACCACTCCATTCGCTGACCTGAATTTTCCCTGAGGAGTTAGACTAAATTGTATCCAAGAATTGGCAAAAAAAAACTGAATTCAGCCAGAAAACGTTACTTTTGTCCCAGAGCTCAGTTTCGAACACGAGAGGAAAGCTTAAAAACCACTCCATTCGCTGATCTGACCAAAGCTCATCTCCCAATTGGCAAAGAAACTCAATACAGCCAGAAAAAGGAACTTTTGACCCAGAGCTCGGTTTTGAACATGAAACACATATTGGTTATGTCGCATGACAGGAAAGCTAAAAAACCACTCCATTCGCTGATCTGACCAAAGCTCATCTCCCAATTGGCAAAGGAACTCAATACAGCCAGAAAAAGAACTTTTGGCCCAGAGCTCCGTTCCAAACCACATTACTTCTTAGTGGTGTCCTGGGTCGGGGAAGCGAAACAACCATTGCATTCGCTGATCTGAGCTTTCACTGAGGAGTTAGATGAAAGCTCAATTCCCAATTGACAAAGGAATTCAATTCAGCCAGAAATCGTGACTTTTGACCCAGAGCTCGGTACCGAAACACATACAAATCTTAGTTGGGTCCTGAGTCAGGGAAGCTAAAAAACCATTCCATTCGCTTATCTGAACTTTTTCCTGAGGAGTTAGACTAAATCGTATCCCAGAATTAGAAAAAAAACCTGAATTTAGCCAGAAAACGTAATTTTTGACTCGGTTTCGAACATACACATATTAGTGGTGTTCTAAATCGGGAAAGCTAAAGAACAATTCCATTCCCTCATCTGAGCTTTCCCTGAGGAGTTAGACCAAAGCTTATCTCCCATATGGCAAAGGAACTCTATTCAGCCAGAAAACGTAACTTTTGACCCAGAGCTCACTTTCGAACACAACAGGAAAGCTAAAACACCACTCGATTCACTGATCTGACCAAATCTCATCTCCCAATTGGCAAAGGAAATCAATACAGCCAGAAAAAGGAACTTTTGGCCCAGCGCTCGTTTCACCCACATACACATCTTAGTGGAGTCCTGGGTCGGAGAAGCTAAAAAACAATTCCATTCGCTCATCTGAGATTTCCCTGAGGAGTTAGAACAAGCTTATCTCCCAATTGCAAAGGAACTCAATTCAGCGAGAAATCGTGACTTTTGACCCAGAGCTCGGTACCGAAACACATACAAAGTTGGGTCTTGAGTCAGGGAAGCTAAAAAGCCACTCCATACGCTGACCTGAACTTTCCCTAAGGAGTTAGACTAAGATCGTGTCCCAGAATTGGCAAAAAACCTTTATTCAGCCAGAGAACGTTTGACCCAGAGCTCAGTTTCGAACACGAAGCTAAAAAACCACTCCATTCGCTGATCTGACCAAAGGTCATCTCCCAATTGGCAAAGGAACTCAATTCATCCAGAAAACGGAACTTTTGACCCAGAACTCGTTTCAACCAAATACACATCTTAGTGGAGTCCTGGGTCGGAGAAGCTAAAAAACAATTCCATTCGCTCATCTGAGCTTTCCCTGAGGAGTTAGAACAAGCTTATCTCCCAATTGTCAAAGGAACTCAATTCAGCCAGAAATCGTGACTTTTGACCCAGAGCTCGGTACCGAAACATCTTAGTTTGGTCCTGAGTCAGGGAAGCTAAAAAACCACTCCATACGCTGACCTGAACTTTCCCTAAGGAGTTAGACTAAGATCGTGTCCCAGAATTGGCAAAAAACCTTTATTCAGCCAGAAAACGTTTGACTCAGAGCTCAGTTTCGAACACGAAGCTAAAAAACCACTCCATTCGCTGATCTGACCAAAGGTCATCTCCCAATTGGCAAAGGAACTCAATTCATCCAGAAAACGGAACTTTTGACCCAGAGCTCGTTTCAACCACATACACATCTTAGTGGAGTCCTGGGTCGGAGAAGCTAAAAAACAAGTCCATTCGCTGATCTGAGGTTTCCCTGAGGAGTTCGACCAAAGCTTACCTCCCAAATGGCAAAGGAACTCAATTCAGCCAGAAAAAGGAACATTTGGCCCAGAGCTCGGTACCGAACCACATAAACAGTTGGGTCCTGGGTCCGGGAAGCTAAAAAACCACTCCATTCGCTCATCTGAACTTTCCCTGACGAGTTAGACTAAATCGTATACCAGAATTGGCAAAAAAACTGAATTCAGCCAGAAAACGTTACTTTTGACCCAGAGCTCAGTTTCGAACACGAAACACATATTGCTTATGTCCCATGACAGGAAAGCTAAAAAACCACTCCATTCGCTGATCTGACCTAAGCTCATCTCCCAATTGGCAAAGGAACTAAATTAAGCCAGAAATGGGAACTTTTGACCCAGAGCTCGTTTCAACCACACACATATCATAGTGGTGTCCTGGGTCGGGGAAGCTAAAAAACCATTCCATTCGCTGATCTGAACTTTCCCTGAGGAGTTAGACTAAATCGTATCCCAGAATTAGAAAAAAAACCTGAGTTTAGCCAGAAAACGTAATTTTTGACTCGGTTTCGAACATACACATATTAGTGGTGTCCAAAATCGGGGAAGCTAAAGAACAATTCCATTTCCTCATCTGAGCTTTCCCTGAGGAGTTAGACCAAAGCTTATCTACCATATGGCAAAGGAACTCTATTCAGCCAGAAAACGTAACTTTTGACCCAGAGCTCACTTTCGAACACGACAGGAAAGCTAAAAAACCACTCCATTCGCTCATCTGACCAAAGCTCCTCCCAATTGGCAAAGGAACTCAATACAGCCAGAAAAAGGAACTTTTGGCCCAGAGCTCCTTTCAACCACATACACATCTTAGTGGACTCCTGGGTCGGAGAAGCTAAAAAACAATTCCATTCGCTCATCTGAGCTTTCCCTGAGGAGTTAGAAAAAGCTTATCCCCCAATTGCAAAGGAACTCAATTCAGCGAGAAATCGTGACTTTTGACCCAGAGCTCGGTACCGAAACACATTCACATCTTAGTTGGGTCCTGAGTCAGGGAAGCTAAAAAACCACTCCATTCGATGACCTGAACTTTCCCTAAGGAGTTAGACTAAAATCGTGTCCCAGAATTGGCAAAAAACCTGAATTCAGCCAGAAAACGTTACTTTTGTCTCTAAGCTCAGTTTCGAACACGACAGGAAAGCTGAAAAACCATTCTCTGATCTGACCAAAGCTCATCTCCCAATTGGCAAGGAACTCAATACAGCCAGAAAAAGGAACGTTTGACCCAGAGCTCGTTTCAACCACATACATATCTTAGTGGTGTCCTGAGTCGGGGAAGCTACAAAACCACTCCATTCGCTGACCTGAACTTTTCCTGAGGAGTTAGACTAAATCGTATCCAAGAATTGGCAAAAAACCTGAATTCAGCCAGAAAACGTTACTTTTGTCCCTAAGCTCAGTTTCGAACACGACAGGAAAGCTAAAAAACCATTCTCTGATCTGACCAAAGCTCATCTCCCAATTGGCAAGGAACTCAATACAGCCAGAAAAAGGAACGTTTGACCCAGAGCTCGTTTCAACCACATACATATCTTAGTGGTGTCCTGAGTCTGGGAAGCTACAAAACCACTCCATTCGCTGACCTGAACTTTTCCTGAGGAGTTAGACTAAATCGTATCCAAGAATTGGCAAAAAACCTGAATTCAGCCAGAAAACGTTACTTTTGTCCCTAAGCTCAGTTTCGAACACGACAGGAAAGCTAAAAAACCATTCTCTGATCTGACCAAAGCTCATCTCCCAATTGGCAAGGAACTCAATACAGCCAGAAAAAGGAACGTTTGGTCCAGAGCTCGTTTCAACCACATACACATATTAGTGGAGTCCTGGGTCGGCGAAGCTAAAAAAACCACTCCATTCCGTGATCTGAGGTTTCCCTGAGGAGTTCGACCAAAGCTTACCTCCCAAATGGCAAAGGAACTAAATTCAGCCAGAAAAAGGAACATTTGGCCCAGAGTTCGGTACCGAACCACATAAACAGTTGGGTCCTGGGTCCGGGAAGCTAAAAAACCACTCCATACGCTCATCTGAACTTTCCCTCACGAGTTAGACTAAATCGTATACCAGAATTGGCAAAAAAACTGAATTCAGCCAGAAAACGTTACGTATGACCCAGAGCTCAGTTTCGAACACGAAACTCATATTGCTTATGTCCCATGACAGGAAAGCTAAAAAACCACTCCATTCGCTGATCTGACCAAAGCTCATCTCCCAATTGGCAAAGGAACTAAATTAAGCCAGAAATGGGAACTTTTGACCCAGAGCTCGTTTCAACCACACACATATCATAGTGGTGTCCTGGGTCGGGGAAGCTAAAAAACCATTCCATTCGCTGAAATGAACTTTCCCTGAGGAGTTAGACTAAATCGTATCCCAGAATTAGAAAAAAAAACTGAGTTTAGCCAGAAAACGTAGTTTTTGACTCGGTTTCGAACATACACATATTAGTAGTGTCCAAAATCGGGGAAGCTAAAGAACAATTCCATTTCCTCATCTGAGCTTTCCCTGAGGAGTTAGACCAAAGCTTATCTACCATATGGCAAAGGAACTCTATTCAGCCAGAAAACGTAACTTTTGACCCAGAGCTCACTTTCGAACATGACAGGAAAGCTAAAAAACCACTCCATTCGCTGATCTGACCAAAGCTCCTCCCAATTGGCAAAGGAACTCAATACAGCCAGAAAAAGGAACTTTTGGCCCAGAGCTCGTTTCAACCACACAAATATCTTGGTGGTGTCCTGGGTCGGAGAAGCTAAAAGACCACTCCATTCGCTGACCTCAACTTTCCCTAAGGAGTAAGACTAAAATCGTGGCCCAGAGTTGTCAAAAAACCTTTATTCAGCCAGAAAACGTTTGACCCAGAGCTCGTTTCAACCACATACACATCTTGTTCTGACCCCCTCCTCTTGTATACCAAGACACTCCGACACAAAGTCTCTTCAAAGATGTTTATTGACATACAGGTTCCACCTTGGCAGCAATCCAGACTGCCAAGGTCAAGATAGCACTCTGGGCAGCAATCCAGCTACAGCGACACCCCTTGGCAGCAATCCAGCTACCAAGCTCCAGATAATCACCTTAGCAGCCAAGGTCCAGGGAACAGATTGACAGTAATCCAGGTAAAATCTTTAGCAGCAATCCAGCCTGCCAAAGTACGACACAGATCTGAGCTTCTCCAACTCCAATGATCAGTTGATTCCTGCAAAGGGTGTGTCCACAAGCAGTCCCTTTATAGTCTGGAGAGGAGTCTAATGATCAGCAGCTGAGAGCCATTACCTCCGGTAATTGCACAATTGCTCCTTACGCCGGGTAGCACGTCGGTAACGAGCATCTAATAGCTCACTGCTGTCTGACTCACTGTCCTGTGACTCCTCTCCACTGCTCCAAGGCATGACATCAGGAGCCCCCTTCCTTTGGCTTTCACCACTGCTCCATGCCTCAGGCGCCCCCTGGTGGCCAACCAGCCTCTCTGCGCCCTGCTCAGCGTCGGAACCCTGTCCAGGGTCCCCCACCTCCTCTTGAGCCGACTCAGAGGACACCTCGCTGTCGGAGTCTGGTGGCAGCGGCACCGGCACCGGCTGGGCCACAACACATCTTAGTGGAGTCCTGGGTCGGAGAAGCCAAAAAACCACTCCATTCGCTGATCTGAGGTTTCCCTGAGGAGTTAGACGAAAGCTTACCTCCCAAATGGCAAGAACTCAATTCAGCCAGAAAATGTATTTTTTCACCCAGAGCTCGGTACCGAAACACATACAAATCTTAGTTGGGTCCTGAGTCAGGGAAGCTAAAAAACCACTCCATTCGCTGACCTCAACTTTCCCTAAGGAGTAAGACTAAAATCGTGGCCCAGAGTTGTCAAAAAACCTTTATTCAGCCAGAAAACGTTTGACCCAGAGCTCGTTTCAACCACATACATATCTTAGAGGTGTCCTGAGTCGGGGAAGCTACAAAACCACTCCATTCGCTGACCTGAACTTTTCCTGAGGAGTTACACGAAATCGTATCCAAGAATTGGCAAAAAACCTGAATTCAGCCAGAAAACGTTACTTTTGTCCCTAAGCTCAGTTCCGAACACGACAGGAAAGCTTAAAAACCACTCCATTCGCTGATCTGAACTAAGCTCATCTCCCAATTGGCAAAGGAACTCAATACAGCCAGAAAAAGGAACGTTTGGCCCAGAGCTCGTTTCAACCACATACACATCTTAGTGGACTCGTGGGTCGGAGAAGCTAAAAAACCACTCCATTCGCTCATCTGAACTTTTCCTGAGGAGTTAGACTAAATCGTATACCAGAATTGGCAAAAAAACTGAATTCAGCCAGAAAACGTTACTTTTGACCCAGAGCTCACTTTCGAACACGAAACACATATTGCTTATGTCCCATGACAGGAAAGCTAAAAAACCACTCCATTCGCTGATCTGACCAAAGCTCATCTCCCAATTGGCAAAGGAACTGAATTAAGCCAGAAATGGGAACTTTTGACCCAGAGCTCGTTTCAACCACACACACATCTTAGTGGTCTCCTGGGTCGGGGAAGCTAAAAAACCATTCCATTCGCTGATCTGAACTTTCCCTGAAGAGTTAGACTAAATCGTATCCCAGAATTAGAAAAAAAAACCTGAATTTAGCCAGAAAACGTAATTTTTGACTCGATTTCGAACATACACATATTAGAGGTGTCCTTAATCGGAGAAGCTAAAGAACAATTCCATTCGCTCATCTGAGCTTTCCCTGTGCAGTTAGACCAAAGCTTATCTACCATATGGCAAAGGAACTCTATTCAGCCAGAAAACGTAACTTTTGACCCAGAGCTCACTTTCGAACACGACAGGAAAGCTAAAAAACCACTCCATTCGCTGATCTGACCAAATCTCATCCCCCAATTGGCAAAGGAACTCAATACAGCCAGAAAAAGGAACTTTTGGCCCAGAGCTCGTTTCAAGCCCATACACATCTTAGTGGAGTCCTGGGTAGGAGAAGCTAAAAAAACCACTCCATTCGCTGATCTGAGGTTTCCCTGAGGAGTTCGACCAAAGCTTACCTCCAAAATGGCAAAGGAACACAATTCAGCCAGAAAAAGCAACATTTGGCCCAGAGCTCGGTACCGAACCACATAAACAGTTGGGTCCTGGGTCCGGGAAGCTAAAAAACCACTCCATTCGCTCATCTGAACTTTCCCTGACGAGTTAGACTAAATCGTATACCAGAATTGGCAAAAAAACTGAATTCAGCCAGAAAACGTTACGTATGACCCAGAGCTCAGTTTCGAACACGAAACACATATTGCTTATGTCCCATGACAGGAAAGCTAAAAAACCACTCCATTCGCTGATCTGAACAAAGCTCATCTCCCAATTGGCAAAGGAACTAAATTAAGCCAGAAATGGGAACTTTTGACCCAGAGCTCGTTTCAACCACACACATATCATAGTGGTGTCCTGGGTCGGGGAAGCTAAAAAACCATTCCATTCGCTGATCTGAACTTTCCCTGAGGAGTTAGACTAAATCGTATCCCAGAATTAGAAAAACAACCTGAGTTTAGCCAGAAAACGTAATTTTTGACTCGGTTTCGAACATACACATATTAGTGGTGTCCAAAATCGGGGAAGCTAAAGAACAATTCCATTTCCTCATCTGAGCTTTCCCTGAGGAGTTAGAACAAAGCTTATCTCCCATATGGCAAAGGAACTCTATTCAGCCAGAAAACGTAACTTTTGACCCAGAGCTCACTTTCGAACACGACAGGAAAGCTAAAAAACCACTCCATTCGCTCATCTGAACTTTCCCTGACGAGTTAGACCAAATAGTATACTAGAATTGGCAAAAAAACTGAATTCAGCCAGAAAACGTTACGTTTGACCCAGAGCTCAGTTTCGAACACGAAACACATATTGCTTATGTCCCATGACAGGAAAGCTAAAAAACAACTCCATTCGCTGATCTGACCAAAGCTCATCTCCCAATTGGCAAAGGAACTCAATACAGCCAGAAAAAGGAATGTTTGGCCCAGAGCTCGTTTCGAACACGAAACACATATTGCTTATGTCCCATGACAGGAAAGCTAAAAAACCACTCTATTCGCTGATCTAACCAAAGGTCATCTCCCAATTGGCAAAGGAACTGAATTAAGCCAGAAATGGGAACTTTTGACCCAGAGTTCGTTTCAACCACACACACATATTAGAGGTGTCCTGCGTCGGGGAAGCTACAAAACCACTCCATTCGGTGACCTGAACTTTTTCTGAGGAGTTAGACTAAATCGTATCCAAGAAATGGCAAAAAACCTGAATTCAGCCAGAAAACGTTACTTTTCTCCCTAAGCTCAGTTTCGAACACGACAGGAAAGCTAAAAACCCACTCCATTCTCTGATCTGACCAAAGCTCATCTCCCAATTGGCAAGGAACTCAATACAGCCAGAAAAAGGAACTTTTGGCCCAGAGCTCGTTTCAACCACATACACATCTTAGTGGAGTCCTGGGTCGGAGAACCTAAAAAACAATTCCATTCGCTCATCTGAGCTTTCCCTGAGGAGTTAGAACAAGCTTATCTCCCAATTGACAAAGGAACTCAATTCAGCCAGAAATCGTGAATTTTGACCGAAACACATACACATCTTAGTTGGGTCCTGAGTCAGGGAAGCTAAAAAAACCACTCCATTCGCTGATCTGAACTTTCCCTGAGGAATTAGACTAAATCGTATACCAGAATTGGCAAAAAACCTGAATTCAGCCAGAAAACCTAACTTTTGACCCAGAGCTCGGTTCGGAACCACATACAGGAAAGCTAAAAAAAACCACTCCATTCGCTGATCTGACCAAAGCTCCTCCCAATTGACAAAGGAACTCAATACAGCCAGAAAAAGGAACTTTTGGCCCAGAGCTCGTTTCAACCCCATACACATCTTAGTGGAGTCCTGGGTCGGAGAAGCTAAAGAACCACTCCATTCGCTGATCTGAGGTTTCCCTGAGGAGTTAGACAAAAGCTTACCTCCCAAATGGCAAGAATTCAGCCAGAAAACGTATTTTTTGACCCAGAGCTCGGTACCGAAACACATACACATCCTAGTTGGGTCCTGAGTCAGGGAAGCTAAAAAACCATTCCATTCGCTGATCTGAACTTTCCCTGAGAAGTTAGACTAAATCGTATACCAGAATTGGCAAAAAACCTGAATTCAGCCAGAAAACCTAACTTTTGACCCAGAGCTCGGTTCGGAACCACATACAGAAAAGCTAAAAAAAACCATTCGCTGATCTGACCAAAGCTCCTCCCAATTGGCAAAGGAACTCAATACAGCCAGAAAAAGGAACTTTTGGCCCAGAGCTCGTTTCAACCCCATACACATCTTAGTGCAGTCCAGGGTCGGAGAAGCTAAAAAACCACTCAATTCGCTGATCTGAGGTTTCCCTGAGGAGTTAGACGAAAGCTTACCTCCCAAATGGCAAGAACTCAATTCAGCCAGAAAACGTATTTTTTGACCCAGAGCTCGGTACCGAAACACATAGAAATCTTAGTTGGGTCCTGAGTCAGGGAAGCTAAAAAACCACTCCATTCGCTGACCTGAACTTTTCCTGAGGAGTTAGACTAAATCGTATCCAAGAATTGGCAAAAAACCTGAATTCAGCTAGAAAATGTTACTTTTGTCCCTAAGCTCAGTTTGAACACGACAGGAAAGCTAAAAAACCACTCCATTCTCTGATCTGACCAAAGCTCATCTCCCAATTGGCAAAGGAACTCAATACAGCCAGAAAAAGGAACGTTTGGCCCAGAGCTCGTTTCAACCACATACACATCTTAGTGGAGTCCTGGGTCGGAGAAGCTAAAAAACCACTCCATTCGCTGATCTGAGGTTTCCCTGAGGAGTTCGACCCAAGCTTACCTCCCAAATGGCAAAGGAACTCAATTCAGCCAGAAAAAGGAACATTTGGCCCAGAGCTCGGTACCGAACCACATAAACAGTTAGGTCCTGGGTCCGGGAAGCTAAAAAACCATTCCATTCGCTGATCTGAACTCTCCCTGAGGAGTTAGACTAAATCGTATCCCAGAATTAGAAAAACAACCTGAGTTTAGCCAGAAAACGTAATTTTTGACTCGGTTTCGAACATACACATATTAGTGGTGTCCAAAATCGGGGAAGCTAAAGAACAATTCCATTTCCTCATCTGAGCTTTCCCTGAGGAGTTAGAACAAAGCTTATCTCCCATATGGCAAAGGAACTCTATTCAGCCAGAAAACGTAACTTTTGACCCAGAGCTCACTTTCGAACACGACAGGAAAGCTAAAAAACCACTCCATTCGCTCATCTGAACTTTCCCTGACGAGTTAGACCAAATAGTATACTAGAATTGGCAAAAAAACTGAATTCAGCCAGAAAACGTTACGTTTGACCCAGAGCTCAGTTTCGAACACGAAACACATATTGCTTATGTCCCATGACAGGAAAGCTAAAAAACAACTCCATTCGCTGATCTGACCAAAGCTCATCTCCCAATTGGCAAAGGAACTCAATACAGCCAGAAAAAGGAATGTTTGGCCCAGAGCTCGTTTCGAACACGAAACACATATTGCTTATGTCCCATGACAGGAAAGCTAAAAAACCACTCTATTCGCTGATCTAACCAAAGGTCATCTCCCAATTGGCAAAGGAACTGAATTAAGCCAGAAATGGGAACTTTTGACCCAGAGTTCGTTTCAACCACACACACATATTAGAGGTGTCCTGCGTCGGGGAAGCTACAAAACCACTCCATTCGGTGACCTGAACTTTTTCTGAGGAGTTAGACTAAATCGTATCCAAGAAATGGCAAAAAACCTGAATTCAGCCAGAAAACGTTACTTTTCTCCCTAAGCTCAGTTTCGAACACGACAGGAAAGCTAAAAACCCACTCCATTCTCTGATCTGACCAAAGCTCATCTCCCAATTGGCAAGGAACTCAATACAGCCAGAAAAAGGAACTTTTGGCCCAGAGCTCGTTTCAACCACATACACATCTTAGTGGAGTCCTGGGTCGGAGAACCTAAAAAACAATTCCATTCGCTCATCTGAGCTTTCCCTGAGGAGTTAGAACAAGCTTATCTCCCAATTGACAAAGGAACTCAATTCAGCCAGAAATCGTGAATTTTGACCGAAACACATACACATCTTAGTTGGGTCCTGAGTCAGGGAAGCTAAAAAAACCACTCCATTCGCTGATCTGAACTTTCCCTGAGGAATTAGACTAAATCGTATACCAGAATTGGCAAAAAACCTGAATTCAGCCAGAAAACCTAACTTTTGACCCAGAGCTCGGTTCGGAACCACATACAGGAAAGCTAAAAAAAACCACTCCATTCGCTGATCTGACCAAAGCTCCTCCCAATTGACAAAGGAACTCAATACAGCCAGAAAAAGGAACTTTTGGCCCAGAGCTCGTTTCAACCCCATACACATCTTAGTGGAGTCCTGGGTCGGAGAAGCTAAAGAACCACTCCATTCGCTGATCTGAGGTTTCCCTGAGGAGTTAGACAAAAGCTTACCTCCCAAATGGCAAGAATTCAGCCAGAAAACGTATTTTTTGACCCAGAGCTCGGTACCGAAACACATACACATCCTAGTTGGGTCCTGAGTCAGGGAAGCTAAAAAACCATTCCATTCGCTGATCTGAACTTTCCCTGAGAAGTTAGACTAAATCGTATACCAGAATTGGCAAAAAACCTGAATTCAGCCAGAAAACCTAACTTTTGACCCAGAGCTCGGTTCGGAACCACATACAGAAAAGCTAAAAAAAACCATTCGCTGATCTGACCAAAGCTCCTCCCAATTGGCAAAGGAACTCAATACAGCCAGAAAAAGGAACTTTTGGCCCAGAGCTCGTTTCAACCCCATACACATCTTAGTGCAGTCCAGGGTCGGAGAAGCTAAAAAACCACTCAATTCGCTGATCTGAGGTTTCCCTGAGGAGTTAGACGAAAGCTTACCTCCCAAATGGCAAGAACTCAATTCAGCCAGAAAACGTATTTTTTGACCCAGAGCTCGGTACCGAAACACATAGAAATCTTAGTTGGGTCCTGAGTCAGGGAAGCTAAAAAACCACTCCATTCGCTGACCTGAACTTTTCCTGAGGAGTTAGACTAAATCGTATCCAAGAATTGGCAAAAAACCTGAATTCAGCTAGAAAATGTTACTTTTGTCCCTAAGCTCAGTTTGAACACGACAGGAAAGCTAAAAAACCACTCCATTCTCTGATCTGACCAAAGCTCATCTCCCAATTGGCAAAGGAACTCAATACAGCCAGAAAAAGGAACGTTTGGCCCAGAGCTCGTTTCAACCACATACACATCTTAGTGGAGTCCTGGGTCGGAGAAGCTAAAAAACCACTCCATTCGCTGATCTGAGGTTTCCCTGAGGAGTTCGACCCAAGCTTACCTCCCAAATGGCAAAGGAACTCAATTCAGCCAGAAAAAGGAACATTTGGCCCAGAGCTCGGTACCGAACCACATAAACAGTTAGGTCCTGGGTCCGGGAAGCTAAAAAACCATTCCATTCGCTGATCTGAACTTTCCCTGAGGAGTTAGACTAAATAGTATCCCAGAATTGGAAAAAAACCTGAATTCAGCCAGAAAACCTAACTTTTGACCCAGAGCTCGGTTCGGAACCACATACAGGAAAGCTAAAAAAAACCACTCCATTCGCTGATCTGACCAATGCTCCTCCCAATTGGCAAAGGAACTCAATACAGCCAGAAAAAGGAACTTTTGGCCCAGAGCTCGTTTCAAGCCCATACACATCTTAGTGGAGTCCTGGGTCGGAGAAGCTAAAAAACCACTCCATTCGCTGATCTGAGGTTTCCTTGAGGAGTTAGACGAAAGCTTACCTCCCAAATGGCAAGAACTCAATTCAGCCAGAAAATGTATTTTTTGACCCAGAGCTCGGTACCGAAACACATACACATCTTAGTTGGGTCCTGAGTCAGGGAAGCTAAAAAACCACTCCATTCGCTGACCTCAAATTTCCCTAAGGAGTTAGACTAAAATCGTGGCCCAGAATTGGCAAAAAACCTTTAATCAGCCAGAAAACGTTTGACCCAGAGCTCGATTTCGAACAACATACAAATATTAGTGGTGTCCTCGGTCGGGGAAGCTAAAGAACAATTCCATTCGCTCATTGAGCTTTCGAAAAACATATTGCTTATGTCCCATGACAGGAAAGCTAAAAAACTACTCCATTCGCTGATCTGACCAAAGCTCATCTCCCAATTGGCAAAGGAACTGAATTAAGCCAGAAATGGGAACTTTTGACCCAGAGCTCGTTTCAACCACACACATATCTTAGTGGTGTCCTGGGTCGGGGAAGCTAAAAAACCATTCCATTCGCTGATCTGAACTTTCCCTGAGGAGTTAGACTAAATCGTATCCCAGAATTAGAAAAAAACCCTGAATTTAGTCAGAAAACGTAATTTTTGACTCGGTTTCGAACATACACATATTAGTGGTGTCCTAAATCGGGGAAGCTAAAGAACAATTCCATTCGCTCATCTGAGCTTTCCCTGAGTAGTTTTACCAAAGCTTATCTCCCATATGGCAAAGGAACTCTATTCAGCCAGAAAACGTAACCTTTGTCCCTAAGCTCAGTTTCGAACACGACAGGAAATCTAAAAAACCACTCCATTCTCTGATCTGACCAAAGCTCATGTCCCAATTGGCAAAGGAACTCAATTCAGCCAGAAAACGTAATTTTTGACACAGAGCTCGGTTTCGAACAACATGCATATGTTAGTGGTGTCCTGAGTCGGGGAAGCTAAAAAACCACTCCATTCTCTGATCTGAGCTTTCCCTGAGGATTTACACTAAATCTAATATCAGAATTGGCAATAGAGCCCAATTGAGACAGAAACGTAACTTTTGACCCAGAGCTCAGTTTCGAACCACATCCATATGTTAGTGGTGTCCTGAATTGGGGAAGCTAAAAAACCACTCCATTCGCTGATCTGAGCTTTCCCTGAGGAGTTAGACCAAAGCTAATATCAGAATTGGCAAAAGAGCCCAATTCAGCCAGAAAGGTAACTTTTGACCCAGAGCTCAGTTTCGAACCACATGCATATCTTAGTGGTGTCCTGGTTGGGGAAGCTAAAAAACCATTCCATTCGCTCATCTGAGCTTTCCCTGAGGATTTACACTAAATCTAATATCAGAATTGGCAATGGAGCCCAATTGAGTCAGAAACGTAACTTTTGACCCAGAGCTCAGTTTCGAACCACATCCATATGTTAGTGGTGTCCTGAATTGGGGAAGCTAAAAAACCACTCCATTCGCTGATCTGAGCTTTCCCTGAGGAGTTAGACCAAAGCTAATATCAGAATTGGCAAAAGAGCCCAATCAGCCAGAAAGGTAACTTTTGACCCAGAGCTCAGTTTCGAACCACATGCATATCTTAGTGGTGTCCTGGGTTGGGGAAGCTAAAAAACCATTCCATTCGCTCATCTGAGCTTTCCCTGAGGAGTTAGAACAAGCTTATCTCCCAATTGACAAAGGAACTCAATTCAGCCAGAAATCGTGACCACATACAGGAAAGCTAAAAAAAACCACTCCATTCGCTGATCTGACCAAAGCTCCTCCCAATTGGCAAAGGAACTCAATACAGCCAGAAAAAGGAACTTTTGGCCCAGAGCTCGTTTCAACCCCGTTTGTCTGTCCTCGGCGCACCATCCCGAAACCGATGGAGGGACGGAGAAGGTGATTGGGATTTTGGAACAATATCTGCGCTGCTTCGTGAACCAGCAGCAGAACAATTGGGCGGAGTACCTCGCCGTGGCGGAGTTTGCGTTCAACAACTCGCAGCACTCCTCCACACGGACGACGCCTTTCATGGCGAACGCAGGATTTCCTCTCTGAGCTTCAGGCGGTTCACCAGATGGTGCGCCGCTACGTGAATCAGGCGAAGGAGGACTACAAGCGGGTGGCGGACAGGTCTCGCCGTGCTGTGCCGGAATTGGCCGTGGGTGATCGCGTGTGGTTGTCCACGCGGCATCTTCCGTCCCACTGGCCTACGAGGAAGTTGGACCACCGGTATCTGGGGCCGTTCCCTGTGGAGGCCGTTATCAATCCGGTGGCCTATCGCCTGACCCTCCCGCGCTTGATGCGAGTACACCCGGTGTTCCATCGCTCGCTCCTGATCCCTGAGCGGTTGGATTGTCCTCTCCGACGTCCCTCTTCACCCCTGCCGTCGTCGCCTGACGTGCACGCACGGCCATCGCAAAGCCTCTTGTCTGTTGGTGTAATAAACCTTGTTCCCTTGTACTGTTCCGGAGTGTGTGTACTGTGTGGGCAACGGAGGAAGGGGGGGGTCAGAACACGACAGGAAAGCTAAAAAACCACTCCATTCGCTGATCTGACCAAAGCTCATCTCCCAATTGGCAAAGGAACTCAATACAGCCAGAAAAAGGAACTTTTGGCCCAGAGCTCGTTTCAACCACATACACATCTTAGTGGAGTCCTGGGTCGGAGAAGCTAAAAAACAATTCCATTCGCTCATCTGACCTTTCCCTGAGGAGTTAGACCAAAGCTTACGTCCCAAATGGCAAGAACTCAATTCAGCCAGAAAACGTAATTTTTGACCCAGAGCTCGGTTTCGAACAACATACACATATTAGTGGTGTCCTGGGTCAGGGAAGCTAAAGAACAATTCCATTCGCTCATTGAGCTTTCGAAATACATATTGCATGACAGGAAAGCTAAAAAACCACTCCATTCGCTGATCTGACCAAAGCTCATCTCACAATTGGCAAAGGAACTCAAGCCAGAAATGGCAACTTTTTACCCAGAGCTCGTTTCAACCAAAAACATATTGGTGTGCTGGGTCAGGGAAGCTAAAAAAACCATTCCATTCGCTGATCTGAACTTTCCCTGAGGAGTTAGACTAAATAGTATCCCAGAATTGGAAAAAAACCTGAATTCAGCCAGAAAACCTAACTTTTGACCCAGAGCTCGGTTCGGAACCACATACAAGAAAGCTAAAAAACCACTCCATTCGCTGATCTGACCAAAGCTCCTCCCAATTGGCAAAGGAACTCAATACAGCCAGAAAAAGGAACTTTTGGCCCAGAGCTCGTTTCAACCCCATACACATCTTAGTGGAGTCCTGGGTCGGAGAAGCTAAAAAACCACTCCATTCGCTGATCTGAGGTTTCCTTGAGGAGTTAGACGAAAGCTTACCTCCCAAATGGCAAGAACTCAATTCAGCCAGAAAATGTATTTTTTGACCCAGAGCTCGGTACCGAAAGACATACACATCTTAGTTGGGTCCTGAGTCAGGGAAGCTAAAAAACCACTCCATTCGCTGACCTCAACTTTCCCTAAGGAGTTAGACTAAAATCGTGGCCCAGAGTTGTCAAAAAACCTTTATTCAGCCAGAAAACGTTTGACCCAGAGCTCGTTTCAACCACATACATATCTTAGAGGTGTCCTGAGTCGGGGAAGCTAAAAAGACCACTCCATTCGCTGATCTGAGGTTTCCCTGAGGAGTTCGACCAAAGCTTACCTCCCAAATGGCAAAGGAACTCAATTCAGCCAGAAAAAGGAACATTTGGCCCAGAGCTCAGTACCGAACCACATAAACAGTTGGGTCCTGGGTCCGGGAAGCTAAAAAATCACTCCATTCGCTCATTTGAACTTTCCCTGAGGAGTTAGACTAAATCGTATACCAGAATTGGCAAAAAAACTGAATTCAGCCAGAAAACGTTACTTTTGACCCAGAGCTCAGTTTCGAACACGAAACACATATTGCTTATGTCCCATGACAGGAAAGCTAAAAAACCACTCCATTCGCTGATCTGACCAAAGCTCATCTCCCAATTGGCAAAGGAACTAAATTAAGCCAGAAATGGTAACTTTTGACCCAGAGCTCGTTTCAACCACACACATATCTTAGTGGTGTCCTGGGTCGGGGAAGCTAAAAAACCATTCCATTCGCTGATCTGAACTTTCCCTGAGGAGTTAGACTAAATCGTATCCCAGAATTAGAAAAAAAACCTGAGTTTAGCCAGAAAACGTAATTTTTGACTCGGTTTCGAACATACACATATTAGTGGTGTCCAAAATCGGGGAAGCTAAAGAACAATTCCATTTCCTCATCTGAGCTTTCCCTGAGGAGTTAGAACAAAGCTTATCTCCCATATGGCAAAGGAACTCTATTCAGCCAGAAAACGTAACTTTTGACCCAGAGCTCACTTTCGAACACGACAGGAAAGCTAAAAAACCACTCCATTCGCTGATCTGACCAAAGCTCATCTCCCAATTGGCAAAGGAACTCAATACAGCCAGAAAAAGGAACGTTTGGCCCAGAGCTCGTTTCGAACACGAAACACATATTGCTTATGTCCCATGACAGGAAAGCTAAAAAACCACTCCATTCGCTGATCTGACCAAAGCTCATCTCCCAATTGGCAAAGGAACTCAATACAGCCAGAAAAAGGAACTTTTGGCCCAGAGCTCGTTTCAACCACATACACATCTTAGTGGAGTACTGGGTCGGAGAAGCTAAAAAACAATTCCATTCGCTCATCTGAGCTTTCCCTGAGGAGTTAGAACAAGCTTATCTCCCAATTGCAAAGGAACTCAATTCAGCCAGAAATCGTGACTTTTGACCCAGAGCTCGGTACCGAAACACATACAAATCTTATTTGGGTCCTGAGTCAGGGAAGCTAAAAAACAACTCCATACGCTGACCTGAACTGTCCCTAAGGAGTTAGACTAAGATCGTGTCCCAGAATTGGCAAAAAAACTTTATTCAGCCAGAAAACGTTTGACCCAGAGCTCAGTTTCGAACACGAAGCTAAAAAACCACTCCATTCGCTGATCTGAGCTTTCCCTGAGGAGTTAGACCAAAGCTTACGTCCCAAATGGCAAGAACTCAATTCAGCCAGAAAACCTAATTTTTGACCCAGAGCTCGGTTTCGAACAACATACACATAATAGTGGTGTCCTGGGTCAGGGAAGCTAAAGAACAATTCCATTCGCTCATTGAGCTTTCGAAATACATATTGCATGACAGGAAAGCTAAAAAAACCACTCCATTCTCTGATCTCACCAAAGCTCATCTCCCAATTGGCAAAGGAACTCAATACAGCCAGAAAAAGGAACGTTTGGCCCAGAGCTCGTTTCGAACACGAAACACATATTGCTTATGTCCCATGACAGGAAAGCTAAAAAACCACTCCATTCGCTGATCTGACCAAAGCTCATCTCCCAATTGGCAAAGGAACTCAATACAGCCAGAAAAAGGAACTTTTGGCCCAGAGCTCGTTTCAACCACATACACATCTTAGTGGAGTACTGGGTCGGAGAAGCTAAAAAACAATTCCATTCGCTCATCTGAGCTTTCCCTGAGGAGTTAGAACAAGCTTATCTCCCAATTGCAAAGGAACTCAATTCAGCCAGAAATCGTGACTTTTGACCCAGAGCTCGGTACCGAAACACATACAAATCTTATTTGGGTCCTGAGTCAGGGAAGCTAAAAAACAACTCCATACGCTGACCTGAACTGTCCCTAAGGAGTTAGACTAAGATCGTGTCCCAGAATTGGCAAAAAAACTTTATTCAGCCAGAAAACGTTTGACCCAGAGCTCAGTTTCGAACACGAAGCTAAAAAACCACTCCATTCGCTGATCTGAGCTTTCCCTGAGGAGTTAGACCAAAGCTTACGTCCCAAATGGCAAGAACTCAATTCAGCCAGAAAACCTAATTTTTGACCCAGAGCTCGGTTTCGAACAACATACACATAATAGTGGTGTCCTGGGTCAGGGAAGCTAAAGAACAATTCCATTCGCTCATTGAGCTTTCGAAATACATATTGCATGACAGGAAAGCTAAAAAAACCACTCCATTCTCTGATCTCACCAAAGCTCATCTCCCAATTGGCAAAGGAACTCAATACAGCCAGAAAAAGGAACGTTTGGCCCAGAGCTCGTTTCGAACACGAAACACATATTGCTTATGTCCCATGACAGGAAAGCTAAAAAACCACTCCATTCGCTGATCTGACCAAAGCTCATCTCCCAATTGGCAAAGGAACTCAATACAGCCAGAAAAAGGAACTTTTGGCCCAGAGCTCGTTTCAACCACATACACATCTTAGTGGAGTCCTGGGTCGGAGAAGCTAAAAAACAATTCCATTCGCTCATCTGAGCTTTCCCTGAGGAGTTAGAACAAGCTTATCTCTCAATTGCAAAGGAACTCAATTCAGCGAGAAACCGTGACTTTTGACCCAGAGCTCGGTACCGAAACACATACAAATCTTAGTTGGGTCCTGAGTCAGGGAAGCTAAAAAACAACTCCATACGCTGACCTGAACTGTCCCTAAGGAGTTAGACTAAGATCGTGTCCCAGAATTGGCAAAAAAACTTTATTCAGCCAGAAAACGTTTGACCCAGAGCTCAGTTTCGAACACGAAGCTAAAAAACCACTCCATTCGCTGATCTGAGCTTTCCCTGAGGAGTTAGACCAAAGCTTACGTTCCAAATGGCAAGAACTCAATTCAGCCAGAAAACGTAATTTTTGACCCAGAGCTCGGTTTCGAACAACATACACATATTAGTGGTGTCCTGGGTCAGGGAAGCTAAAGAACAATTCCATTCGCTCATTGAGCTTTCGAAATACATATTGCATGACAGGAAAGGTAAAAAACCACTCCATTCTCTGATCTCACCAAAGCTCATCTCCCAATTGGCAAAGGAACTCAATACAGCCAGAAAATGGAACGTTTGGCCCAGAGCTCGTTTCGAACACGAAACACATATTGCTTATGTCCCATGACAGGAAAGCTAAAAAACCACTCCATTCGCTGATCTGACCAAAGCTCATCTCCCAATTGGCAAAGGAACTCAATACAGCCAGAAAAAGGAACGTTTGGCCCAGAGCTCGTTTCGAACACGAAACACATATTGCTTATGTCCCATGACAGGAAAGCTAAAAAACCACTCCATTCGCTGATCTGACCAAAGCTCATCTCCCAATTGGCAAAGGAACTGAATTAAGCCAGAAATTGGAACTTTTGACCCAGAGTTCGTTTCAACCACACACACATCTTAGAGGTGTCCTGCGTCGGGGAAGCTACAAAACCACTCCATTCGCTGACCTGAACTTTTCCTGAGGAGTTAGACTAAATCGAATCCAAGAAATGGCAAAAAACCTGAATTCAGCCAGAAAACGATACTTTTCTCCCTAAGCTCAGTTTCGAACACGACAGGAAAGCTAAAAAACCACTCCATTCGCTGATCTGACCAAAGCTCATCTCCCAATTGGCAAGGAACTCAATACAGCCAGAAAAAGGAACTTTTGGCCCAGAGCTCGTTTCAACCACATACACATCTTAGTGGAGTCCTGGGTCGGAGAACCTAAAAAACAATTCCATTCGCTCATCTGAGCTTTCCCTGAGGAGTTAGAACAAGCTTATCTCCCAATTCACAAAGGGACTCAATTCAGCCAGAAATCGTGACTTTTGACCGAAACACATACACATCTTAGTTGGGTCCTGAGTCAGGGAAGCTAAAAAAACCACTCCATTCGCTGATCTGAACTTTCCCTGAGGAATTAGACTAAATCGTATACCAGAATTGGCAAAAAACCTGAATTCAGCCAGGAAACCTAACTTTTGACCCAGAGCTCGGTTCGGAACCACATACAGGAAAGCTAAAAAAAACCACTCCATTCGCTGATCTGACCAAAGCTCCTCCCAATTGGCAAAGGAACTCAATACAGCCAGAAAAAGGAACTTTTGGCCCAGAGCTCGTTTCAACCCCATACACATCTTAGTGGAGTCCTGGGTCGGAGAAGCTAAAGAACCACTCCATTCGCTGATCTGAGGTTTCCCTGAGGAGTTAGACGAAAGCTTACCTCCCAAATGGCAAGAACGCAATTCAGCCAGAAAACGTATTTTTTGACCCAGAGCTCGGTACCGAAACACATACACATCCTAGTTGGGTCCTGAGTCAGGGAAGCTAAAAAACCATTCCATTCGCTGATCTGAACTTTCCCTGAGGAGTTAGACTAAATCGTATCCCAGAATTGGAAAAAAACCTGAATTCAGCCAGGAAACCTAACTTTTGACCCAGAGCTCGGTTCGGAACCACATACAGGAAAGCTAAAAAAAACCACTCCATTCGCGGATCTGACCAAAGCTCCTCCCAATTGGCAAAGGAACTCAATACAGCCAGAAAAAGGAACTTTTGGCCCAGAGCTCGTTTCAACCACATACACATCTTAGTGGAGTCCTGGGTCGGAGAAGCTAAAAAACAATTCCATTCGCTGATCTGAACTTTCCCTGAGGAGTTAGAACAAGCTTATCTCCCAATTGCAAAGGAACTCAATTCAGCGAGAAATCGTGACTTTTGACCCAGAGCTCGGTACCGAAACACATACAAATCTTAGTTGGGTCCTGAGTCAGGGAAGCTAAAAAACCACTCCATACGCTGACCTGAACTTTCCCTAAGGAGTTAGACTAGATCGTGTCCCAGAATTGGCAAAAAAACTTTATTCAGCCAGAAAACGTTTGACCCAGAGCTCAGTTTCGAACACGAAGCTAAAAAACCACTCCATTCGCTGATCTGAGCTTTCCCTGAGGAGTTAGACCAAAGCTTACGTCCCAAATGGCAAGAACGCAATTCAGCCAGAAAACGTAATTTTTGACCGGTTTCGAACAACATAAACATATTAGTGGTGTCCTGGGTCAGGGAAGCAAAAGAACAATTCCATTCGCTCATTGAGCTTTCAAAATACATATTGCATGACAGGAAAGCTAAAAAACCACTCCATTCGCTGATCTGACCAAAGCTCATCTCCCAATTGGCAAAGGAACTCAAGCCAGAAATGGCAAGTTTTTACCCAGAGCTCGTTTCAACCACACACATATTGGTGTCCTGGGTCAGGGAAGCTAAAAAAACCATTCCATTCGCTGATCTGAACTTTCCCTAAGGAGTTAGACTAAAATCCTGGCCCAGAGTTGTCAAAAAACCTTTATTCAGCGAGAAAACGTTTGACCCAGAGCTCGTTTCAACCACATACATATCTTAGAGGTGTCCTGAGTCGGGGAAGCTAGAAAACCACTCCATTCGCTGACCTGAACTTTTCCTGAGGAGTTAGACTAAATCGTATCCAAGAATTGGCAAAAAACCTGAATTCAGCCAGAAAACGTTACTTTTGTCCCTAAGATCAGTTTCGAACACGACAGGAAAGCTAAAAAACCATTCTCTGATCTGACAAAAGCTCATCTCCCAATTGGCAAGGAACGCAATACAGCCAGAAAAAGGAACGTTTGGCCCAGAGCTCGTTTCAACCACATACACATCTTAGTGGAGTCCTGGGTCAGAGAAGCTAAAAAGACCACTCCATTCGCTGATCTGAGGTTTCCCTGAGGAGTTCGACCAAAGCTTACCTCCCAAATGGCAAAGGAACGCAATTCAGCCAGAAAAAGGAACATTTGGCCCAGAGCTCGGTACCGAACCACATAAACAGTTGGGTCCTGGGTGCGGGAAGCTAAAAAACCACTCCATTCGCTCATTTGAACTTTCCCTGAGGAGTTAGACTAAATCGTATACCAGAATTGGCAAAAAAACTGAATTCAGCCAGAAAACGTTACTTTTGACCCATGACAGGAAAGCTAAAAAACCACTCCATTCGCTGATCTGACCAAAGCTCATCTCCCAATTGGCAAAGGAACTAAATTAAGCCAGAAATGGGAACTTTTGACCCAGAGCTCGTTTCAACCACACACATGTCTTAGTGGTGTCCTGGGTCGGGGAAGCTAAAAAACCATTCCATTCGCTGATCTGAACTTTCCCTGAGGAGTTAGACTAAATCGTATCCCAGAATTAGAAAAAAAACCTGAGTTTAGCCAGAAAACGTAATTTTTGACTCGGTTTCGAACATACACATATTAGTGGTGTCCAAAATCGGGGAAGCTAAAGAACAATTCCATTTCCTCATCTGAGCTTTCCCTGAGGAGTTAGAACAAAGCTTATCTCCCATATGGCAAAGGAACTCTATTCAGCCAGAAAACGTAACTTTTGACCCAGAGCTCACTTTCGAACACGACAGGAAAGCTAAAAAACCACTCCATTCGCTGATCTGAACTTTCCCTGAGGAGTTAGACTAAATAGTATCCCAGAATTGGAAAAAAACCTGAATTCAGCCAGAAAACCTAACCTTTGACCCAGAGCTCGGTTCGGAACCACATACAAGAAAGCTAAAAAACCACTCCATTCGCTGATCTGACCAAAGCTCCTCCCAATTGGCAAAGGAACTCAATACAGCCAGAAAAAGGAACTTTTGGCCCAGAGCTCGTTTCAACCCCATACACATCTTAGTGGAGTCCTGGGTCGGAGAAGCTAAAAAACCACTCCATTCGCTGATCTGAGGTTTCCCTGAGGAGTTCGACGAAAGCTTACCTCCCAAATGGCAAGAACTCAATTCAGCCAGAAAACGTATTTTTTGACCCAGAGCTCGGTACCGAAACACATACACATCCTAGTTGGGTCCTGAGTCAGGGAAGCTAAAAAACCATTCCATTCGCTGATCTGAACTTTCCCTGAGGAGTTAGACTAAATCGTATACCAGAATTGGCAAAAAACCTGAATTCAGCCAGAAAACCTAACTTTTGACCCAGAGCTCGGTTCGGAACCACATACAGGAAAGCTAAAAAAAACCATTCGCTGATCTGACCAAAGCTCCTCCCAATTGGCAAAGGAACTCAATACAGCCAGAAAAAGGAACTTTTGGCCCAGAGCTCGTTTCAACCCCATACACATCTTAGTGGAGTCCTGGGTCGGAGAAGCTAAAAAACCACTCCATTCGCTGATCTGAGCTTTCCCTGAGGAGTTAGACCAAAGCTTACGTCCCAAATGGCAAGAACTCAATTCAGCCAGAAAACCTAATTTTTGACCCAGAGCTCGGTTTCGAACAACATACACATAATAGTGGTGTCCTGGGTCAGGGAAGCTAAAGAACAATTCCATTCGCTCATTGAGCTTTCGAAATACATATTGCATGACAGGAAAGCTAAAAAACCACTCCATTCTCTGATCTCACCAAAGCTCATCTCCCAATTGGCAAAGGAACTCAATACAGCCAGAAAAAGGAACGTTTGGCCCAGAGCTCGTTTCAACCCCATACACATCTTAGTGGAGTCCTGGGTCGGAGAAGCTAAAAAACCACTCCATTCGCTGATCTGAGGTTACCTTGAGGAGTTAGACGAAAGCTTACCTCCCAAATGGCAAGAACTCAATTCAGCCAGAAAATGTATTTTTTGACCCAGAGCTCGGTACCGAAAGACATACACATCTTAGTTGGGTCCTGAGTCAGGGAAGCTAAAAAAACCACTCCATTCGCTGACTTCAACTTTCCCTAAGGAGTTAGACTAAAATCGTGGCCCAGAGTTGTCAAAAAACCTTTATTCAGCCAGAAAACGTTTGACCCAGAGCTCGTTTCAACCACATACATATCTTAGAGGTGTCCTGAGTCGGGGAAGCTACAAAACCACTCCATTCGCTGACCTGAACTTTTCCTGAGGAGTTAGACTAAATCGTATCCAAGAATTGGCAAAAAACCTGAATTCAGCCAGAAAACGTTACGTTTGTCCCTAAGATCAGTTTCGAACACGACAGGAAAGCTAAAAAACCATTCTCTGATCTGACCAAAGCTCATCTCCCAATTGGCAAGGAACTCAATACAGCCAGAAAAAGGAACGTTTGGCCCAGAGCTCGTTTCAACCACATACACATCTTAGTGGAGTCCTGTGTCGGAGAAGCTAAAAAGACCACTCCATTCGCTGATCTGAGGTTTCCCTGAGGAGTTCGACCAAAGCTTACCTCCCAAATGGCAAAGGAACTCAATTCAGCCAGAAAAAGGAACATTTGGCCCAGAGCTCAGTACCGAACCACATAAACAGTTGGGTCCTGGGTCCGGGAAGCTAAAAAATCACTCCATTCGCTCATTTGAACTTTCCCTGAGGAGTTAGACTAAATCGTATACCAGAATTGGCAAAAAAACTGAATTCAGCCAGAAAACGTTACTTTTGACCCAGAGCTCAGTTTCGAACACGAAACACATATTGCTTATGTCCCATGACAGGAAAGCTAAAAAACCACTCCATTCGCTGATCTGACCAAAGCTCATCTCCCAATTGGCAAAGGAACTAAATTAAGCCAGAAATGGTAACTTTTGACCCAGAGCTCGTTTCAACCACACACATATCTTAGTGGTGTCCTGGGTCGGGGAAGCTAAAAAACCATTCCATTCGCTGATCTGAACTTTCCCTGAGGAGTTAGACTAAATCGTATCCCAGAATTAGAAAAAAAACCTGAGTTTAGCCAGAAAACGTAATTTTTGACTCGGTTTCGAACATACACATATTAGTGGTGTCCAAAATCGGGGAAGCTAAAGAACAATTCCATTTCCTCATCTGAGCTTTCCCTGAGGAGTTAGAACAAAGCTTATCTCCCATATGGCAAAGGAACTCTATTCAGCCAGAAAACGTAACTTTTGACCCAGAGCTCACTTTCGAACACGACAGGAAAGCTAAAAAACCACTCCATTCGCTGATCTGACCAAAGCTCATCTCCCAATTGGCAAAGGAACTCAATACAGCCAGAAAAAGGAAGGTTTGGCCCAGAGCTCGTTTCGAACACGAAACACATATTGCTTATGTCCCATGACAGGAAAGCTAAAAAACCACTCCATTCGCTGATCTGACCAAAGCTCATCTCCCAATTGGCAAAGGAACTCAATACAGCCAGAAAAAGGAACTTTTGGCCCAGAGCTCGTTTCAACCACATACACATCTTAGTGGAGTACTGGGTCGGAGAAGCTAAAAAACAATTCCATTCGCTCATCTGAGCTTTCCCTGAGGAGTTAGAACAAGCTTATCTCCCAATTGCAAAGGAACTCAATTCAGCGAGAAATCGTGACTTTTGACCCAGAGCTCGGTACCGAAACACATACAAATCTTAGTTGGGTCCTGAGTCAGGGAAGCTAAAAAACAACTCCATACGCTGACCTGAACTGTCCCTAAGGAGTTAGACTAAGATCGTGTCCCAGAATTGGCAAAAAAACTTTATTCAGCCAGAAAACGTTTGACCCAGAGCTCAGTTTCGAACACGAAGCTAAAAAACCACTCCATTCGCTGATCTGAGCTTTCCCTGAGGAGTTAGACCAAAGCTTACGTCCCAAATGGCAAGAACTCAATTCAGCCAGAAAACCTAATTTTTGACCCAGAGCTCGGTTTCGAACAACATACAC
Organism: Natrix helvetica; assembly: GCF_964273705.1. NCBI lineage: Eukaryota > Metazoa > Chordata > Lepidosauria > Squamata > Natricidae > Natrix > Natrix helvetica. Next base: position 12,206,041 of record NC_138565.1, read on the forward strand.
ATAATAGTGGTGTCCTGGGTCAGGGAAGCTAAAGAACAATTCCATTCGCTCATTGAGCTTTCGAAATACATATTGCATGACAGGAAAGCTAAAAAACCACTCCATTCTCTGATCTCACCAAAGCTCATCTCCCAATTGGCAAAGGAACTCAATACAGCCAGAAAAAGGAACGTTTGGCCCAGAGCTCGTTTCGAACACGAAACACATATTGCTTATGTCCCATGACAGGAAAGCTAAAAAACCACTCCATTCGCTGATCTGACCAAAGCTCATCTCCCAATTGGCAAAGGAACTCAATACAGCCAGAAAAAGGAACTTTTGGCCCAGAGCTCGTTTCAACCACATACACATCTTAGTGGAGTCCTGGGTCGGAGAAGCTAAAAAACAATTCCATTCGCTCATCTGAGCTTTCCCTGAGGAGTTAGAACAAGGTTATCTCCCAATTGCAAAGGAACTCAATTCAGCGAGAAATCGTGACTTTTGACCCAGAGCTCGGTACCGAAACACATACAAATCTTAGTTGGGTCCTGAGTCAGGGAAGCTAAAAAACAACTCCATACGCTGACCTGAACTGTCCCTAAGGAGTTAGACTAAGATCGTGTCCCAGAATTGGCAAAAAAACTTTATTCAGCCAGAAAACGTTTGACCCAGAGCTCAGTTTCGAACACGAAGCTAAAAAACCACTCCATTCGCTGATCTGAGCTTTCCCTGAGGAGTTAGACCAAAGCTTACGTCCCAAATGGCAAGAACTCAATTCAGCCAGAAAACCTAATTTTTGACCCAGAGCTCGGTTTCGAACAACATACACATAATAGTGGTGTCCTGGGTCAGGGAAGCTAAAGAACAATTCCATTCGCTCATTGAGCTTTCGAAATACATATTGCATGACAGGAAAGCTAAAAAACCACTCCATTCTCTGATCTCACCAAAGCTCATCTCCCAATTGGCAAAGGAACTCAATACAGCCAGAAAAAGGAACGTTTGGCCCAGAGCTCGTTTCGAACACGAAACACATATTGCTTATGTCCCATGACAGGAAAGCTAAAAAACCACTCCATTCGCTGATCTGACCAAAGCTCATCTCCCAATTGGCAAAGGAACTCAATACAGCCAGAAAAAGGAACTTTTGGCCCAGAGCTCGTTTCAACCACATACACATCTTAGTGGAGTCCTGGGTCGGAGAAGCTAAAAAACAATTCCATTCGCTCATCTGAGCTTTCCCTGAGGAGTTAGAACAAGCTTATCTCCCAATTGCAAAGGAACTCAATTCAGCGAGAAATCGTGACTTTTGACCCAGAGCTCGGTACCGAAACACATACAAATCTTAGTTGGGTCCTGAGTCAGGGAAGCTAAAAAACAACTCCATACGCTGACCTGAACTGTCCCTAAGGAGTTAGACTAAGATCGTGTCCCAGAATTGGCAAAAAAACTTTATTCAGCCAGAAAACGTTTGACCCAGAGCTCAGTTTCGAACACGAAGCTAAAAAACCACTCCATTCGCTGATCTGAGCTTTCCCTGAGGAGTTAGACCAAAGCTTACGTTCCAAATGGCAAGAACTCAATTCAGCCAGAAAACGTAATTTTTGACCCAGAGCTCGGTTTCGAACAACATACACATATTAGTGGTGTCCTGGGTCAGGGAAGCTAAAGAACAATTCCATTCGCTCATTGAGCTTTCGAAATACATATTGCATGACAGGAAAGGTAAAAAACCACTCCATTCTCTGATCTCACCAAAGCTCATCTCCCAATTGGCAAAGGAACTCAATACAGCCACAAAAAGGAACGTTTGGCCCAGAGCTCGTTTCGAACACGAAACACATATTGCTTATGTCCCATGACAGGAAAGCTAAAAAACCACTCCATTCGCTGATCTGACCAAAGCTCATCTCCCAATTGGCAAAGGAACTCAATACAGCCAGAAAAAGGAACGTTTGGCCCAGAGCTCGTTTCGAACACGAAACACATATTGCTTATGTCCCATGACAGGAAAGCTAAAAAACCACTCCATTCGCTGATCTGACCAAAGCTCATCTCCCAATTGGCAAAGGAACTGAATTAAGCCAGAAATTGGAACTTTTGACCCAGAGTTCGTTTCAACCACACACACATCTTAGAGGTGTCCTGCGTCGGGGAAGCTACAAAACCACTCCATTCGCTGACCTGAACTTTTCCTGAGGAGTTAGACTAAATCGAATCCAAGAAATGGCAAAAAACCTGAATTCAGCCAGAAAACGATACTTTTCTCCCTAAGCTCAGTTTCGAACACGACAGGAAAGCTAAAAAACCACTCCATTCGCTGATCTGACCAAAGCTCATCTCCCAATTGGCAAGGAACTCAATACAGCCAGAAAAAGGAACTTTTGGCCCAGAGCTCGTTTCAACCACATACACATCTTAGTGGAGTCCTGGGTCGGAGAACCTAAAAAACAATTCCATTCGCTCATCTGAGCTTTCCCTGAGGAGTTAGAACAAGCTTATCTCCCAATTCACAAAGGGACTCAATTCAGCCAGAAATCGTGACTTTTGACCGAAACACATACACATCTTAGTTGGGTCCTGAGTCAGGGAAGCTAAAAAAACCACTCCATTCGCTGATCTGAACTTTCCCTGAGGAATTAGACTAAATCGTATACCAGAATTGGCAAAAAACCTGAATTCAGCCAGGAAACCTAACTTTTGACCCAGAGCTCGGTTCGGAACCACATACAGGAAAGCTAAAAAAAACCACTCCATTCGCTGATCTGACCAAAGCTCCTCCCAATTGGCAAAGGAACTCAATACAGCCAGAAAAAGGAACTTTTGGCCCAGAGCTCGTTTCAACCCCATACACATCTTAGTGGAGTCCTGGGTCGGAGAAGCTAAAGAACCACTCCATTCGCTGATCTGAGGTTTCCCTGAGGAGTTAGACGAAAGCTTACCTCCCAAATGGCAAGAACGCAATTCAGCCAGAAAACGTATTTTTTGACCCAGAGCTCGGTACCGAAACACATACACATCCTAGTTGGGTCCTGAGTCAGGGAAGCTAAAAAACCATTCCATTCGCTGATCTGAACTTTCCCTGAGGAGTTAGACTAAATCGTATCCCAGAATTGGAAAAAAACCTGAATTCAGCCAGGAAACCTAACTTTTGACCCAGAGCTCGGTTCGGAACCACATACAGGAAAGCTAAAAAAAACCACTCCATTCGCGGATCTGACCAAAGCTCCTCCCAATTGGCAAAGGAACTCAATACAGCCAGAAAAAGGAACTTTTGGCCCAGAGCTCGTTTCAACCACATACACATCTTAGTGGAGTCCTGGGTCGGAGAAGCTAAAAAACAATTCCATTCGCTGATCTGAACTTTCCCTGAGGAGTTAGAACAAGCTTATCTCCCAATTGCAAAGGAACTCAATTCAGCGAGAAATCGTGACTTTTGACCCAGAGCTCGGTACCGAAACACATACAAATCTTAGTTGGGTCCTGAGTCAGGGAAGCTAAAAAACCACTCCATACGCTGACCTGAACTTTCCCTAAGGAGTTAGACTAGATCGTGTCCCAGAATTGGCAAAAAAACTTTATTCAGCCAGAAAACGTTTGACCCAGAGCTCAGTTTCGAACACGAAGCTAAAAAACCACTCCATTCGCTGATCTGAGCTTTCCCTGAGGAGTTAGACCAAAGCTTACGTCCCAAATGGCAAGAACGCAATTCAGCCAGAAAACGTAATTTTTGACCGGTTTCGAACAACATAAACATATTAGTGGTGTCCTGGGTCAGGGAAGCAAAAGAACAATTCCATTCGCTCATTGAGCTTTCAAAATACATATTGCATGACAGGAAAGCTAAAAAACCACTCCATTCGCTGATCTGACCAAAGCTCATCTCCCAATTGGCAAAGGAACTCAAGCCAGAAATGGCAAGTTTTTACCCAGAGCTCGTTTCAACCACACACATATTGGTGTCCTGGGTCAGGGAAGCTAAAAAAACCATTCCATTCGCTGATCTGAACTTTCCCTAAGGAGTTAGACTAAAATCCTGGCCCAGAGTTGTCAAAAAACCTTTATTCAGCGAGAAAACGTTTGACCCAGAGCTCGTTTCAACCACATACATATCTTAGAGGTGTCCTGAGTCGGGGAAGCTAGAAAACCACTCCATTCGCTGACCTGAACTTTTCCTGAGGAGTTAGACTAAATCGTATCCAAGAATTGGCAAAAAACCTGAATTCAGCCAGAAAACGTTACTTTTGTCCCTAAGATCAGTTTCGAACACGACAGGAAAGCTAAAAAACCATTCTCTGATCTGACAAAAGCTCATCTCCCAATTGGCAAGGAACGCAATACAGCCAGAAAAAGGAACGTTTGGCCCAGAGCTCGTTTCAACCACATACACATCTTAGTGGAGTCCTGGGTCAGAGAAGCTAAAAAGACCACTCCATTCGCTGATCTGAGGTTTCCCTGAGGAGTTCGACCAAAGCTTACCTCCCAAATGGCAAAGGAACGCAATTCAGCCAGAAAAAGGAACATTTGGCCCAGAGCTCGGTACCGAACCACATAAACAGTTGGGTCCTGGGTGCGGGAAGCTAAAAAACCACTCCATTCGCTCATTTGAACTTTCCCTGAGGAGTTAGACTAAATCGTATACCAGAATTGGCAAAAAAACTGAATTCAGCCAGAAAACGTTACTTTTGACCCATGACAGGAAAGCTAAAAAACCACTCCATTCGCTGATCTGACCAAAGCTCATCTCCCAATTGGCAAAGGAACTAAATTAAGCCAGAAATGGGAACTTTTGACCCAGAGCTCGTTTCAACCACACACATGTCTTAGTGGTGTCCTGGGTCGGGGAAGCTAAAAAACCATTCCATTCGCTGATCTGAACTTTCCCTGAGGAGTTAGACTAAATCGTATCCCAGAATTAGAAAAAAAAACCTGAGTTTAGCCAGAAAACGTAATTTTTGACTCGGTTTCGAACATACACATATTAGTGGTGTCCAAAATCGGGGAAGCTAAAGAACAATTCCATTTCCTCATCTGAGCTTTCCCTGAGGAGTTAGAACAAAGCTTATCTCCCATATGGCAAAGGAACTCTATTCAGCCAGAAAACGTAACTTTTGACCCAGAGCTCACTTTCGAACACGACAGGAAAGCTAAAAAACCACTCCATTCGCTGATCTGAACTTTCCCTGAGGAGTTAGACTAAATAGTATCCCAGAATTGGAAAAAAACCTGAATTCAGCCAGAAAACCTAACCTTTGACCCAGAGCTCGGTTCGGAACCACATACAAGAAAGCTAAAAAACCACTCCATTCGCTGATCTGACCAAAGCTCCTCCCAATTGGCAAAGGAACTCAATACAGCCAGAAAAAGGAACTTTTGGCCCAGAGCTCGTTTCAACCCCATACACATCTTAGTGGAGTCCTGGTTCGGAGAAGCTAAAAAACCACTCCATTCGCTGATCTGAGGTTTCCCTGAGGAGTTCGACGAAAGCTTACCTCCCAAATGGCAAGAACTCAATTCAGCCAGAAAACGTATTTTTTGACCCAGAGCTCGGTACCGAAACACATACACATCCTAGTTGGGTCCTGAGTCAGGGAAGCTAAAAAACCATTCCATTCGCTGATCTGAACTTTCCCTGAGGAGTTAGACTAAATCGTATACCAGAATTGGCAAAAAACCTGAATTCAGCCAGAAAACCTAACTTTTGACCCAGAGCTCGGTTCGGAACCACATACAGGAAAGCTAAAAAAAACCATTCGCTGATCTGACCAAAGCTCCTCCCAATTGGCAAAGGAACTCAATACAGCCAGAAAAAGGAACTTTTGGCCCAGAGCTCGTTTCAACCCCATACACATCTTAGTGGAGTCCTGGGTCGGAGAAGCTAAAAAACCACTCCATTCGCTGATCTGAGCTTTCCCTGAGGAGTTAGACCAAAGCTTACGTCCCAAATGGCAAGAACTCAATTCAGCCAGAAAAACTAATTTTTGACCCAGAGCTCGGTTTCGAACAACATACACATAATAGTGGTGTCCTGGGTCAGGGAAGCTAAAGAACAATTCCATTCGCTCATTGAGCTTTCGAAATACATATTGCATGACAGGAAAGCTAAAAAACCACTCCATTCTCTGATCTCACCAAAGCTCATCTCCCAATTGGCAAAGGAACTCAATACAGCCAGAAAAAGGAACGTTTGGCCCAGAGCTCGTTTCAACCCCATACACATCTTAGTGGAGTCCTGGGTCGGAGAAGCTAAAAAACCACTCCATTCGCTGATCTGAGGTTACCTTGAGGAGTTAGACGAAAGCTTACCTCCCAAATGGCAAGAACTCAATTCAGCCAGAAAATGTATTTTTTGACCCAGAGCTCGGTACCGAAAGACATACACATCTTAGTTGGGTCCTGAGTCAGGGAAGCTAAAAAAACCACTCCATTCGCTGACCTCAACTTTCCCTAAGGAGTTAGACTAAAATCGTGGCCCAGAGTTGTCAAAAAACCTTTATTCAGCCAGAAAACGTTTGACCCAGAGCTCGTTTCAACCACATACATATCTTAGAGGTGTCCTGAGTCGGGGAAGCTACAAAACCACTCCATTCGCTGACCTGAACTTTTCCTTAGGAGTTAGACTAAATCGTATCCAAGAATTGGCAAAAAACCTGAATTCAGCCAGAAAACGTTACGTTTGTCCCTAAGATCAGTTTCGAACACGACAGGAAAGCTAAAAAACCATTCTCTGATCTGACCAAAGCTCATCTCCCAATTGGCAAGGAACTCAATACAGCCAGAAAAAGGAACGTTTGGCCCAGAGCTCGTTTCAACCACATACACATCTTAGTGGAGTCCTGTGTCGGAGAAGCTAAAAAGACCACTCCATTCGCTGATCTGAGGTTTCCCTGAGGAGTTCGACCAAAGCTTACCTCCCAAATGGCAAAGGAACTCAATTCAGCCAGAAAAAGGAACATTTGGCCCAGAGCTCAGTACCGAACCACATAAACAGTTGGGTCCTGGGTCCGGGAAGCTAAAAAATCACTCCATTCGCTCATTTGAACTTTCCCTGAGGAGTTAGACTAAATCGTATACCAGAATTGGCAAAAAAACTGAATTCAGCCAGAAAACGTTACTTTTGACCCAGAGCTCAGTTTCGAACACGAAACACATATTGCTTATGTCCCATGACAGGAAAGCTAAAAAACCACTCCATTCGCTGATCTGACCAAAGCTCATCTCCCAATTGGCAAAGGAACTAAATTAAGCCAGAAATGGTAACTTTTGACCCAGAGCTCGTTTCAACCACACACATATCTTAGTGGTGTCCTGGGTCGGGGAAGCTAAAAAACCATTCCATTCGCTGATCTGAACTTTCCCTGAGGAGTTAGACTAAATCGTATCCCAGAATTAGAAAAAAAACCTGAGTTTAGCCAGAAAACGTAATTTTTGACTCGGTTTCGAACATACACATATTAGTAGTGTCCAAAATCGGGGAAGCTAAAGAACAATTCCATTTCCTCATCTGAGCTTTCCCTGAGGAGTTAGAACAAAGCTTATCTCCCATATGGCAAAGGAACTCTATTCAGCCAGAAAACGTAACTTTTGACCCAGAGCTCACTTTCGAACACGACAGGAAAGCTAAAAAACCACTCCATTCGCTGATCTGACCAAAGCTCATCTCCCAATTGGCAAAGGAACTCAATACAGCCAGAAAAAGGAACGTTTGGCCCAGAGCTCGTTTCGAACACGAAACACATATTGCTTATGTCCCATGACAGGAAAGCTAAAAAACCACTCCATTCGCTGATCTGACCAAAGCTCATCTCCCAATTGGCAAAGGAACTCAATACAGCCAGAAAAAGGAACTTTTGGCCCAGAGCTCGTTTCAACCACATACACATCTTAGTGGAGTACTGGGTCGGAGAAGCTAAAAAACAATTCCATTCGCTCATCTGAGCTTTCCCTGAGGAGTTAGAACAAGCTTATCTCCCAATTGCAAAGGAACTCAATTCAGCGAGAAATCGTGACTTTTGACCCAGAGCTCGGTACCGAAACACATACAAATCTTAGTTGGGTCCTGAGTCAGGGAAGCTAAAAAACAACTCCATACGCTGACCTGAACTGTCCCTAAGGAGTTAGACTAAGATCGTGTCCCAGAATTGGCAAAAAAACTTTATTCAGCCAGAAAACGTTTGACCCAGAGCTCAGTTTCGAACACGAAGCTAAAAAACCACTCCATTCGCTGATCTGAGCTTTCCCTGAGGAGTTAGACCAAAGCTTACGTCCCAAATGGCAAGAACTCAATTCAGCCAGAAAACCTAATTTTTGACCCAGAGCTCGGTTTCGAACAACATACACATAATAGTGGTGTCCTGGGTCAGGGAAGCTAAAGAACAATTCCATTCGCTCATTGAGCTTTCGAAATACATATTGCATGACAGGAAAGCTAAAAAAACCACTCCATTCTCTGATCTCACCAAAGCTCATCTCCCAATTGGCAAAGGAACTCAATACAGCCAGAAAAAGGAACGTTTGGCCCAGAGCTCGTTTCGAACACGAAACACATATTGCTTATGTCCCATGACAGGAAAGCTAAAAAACCACTCCATTCGCTGATCTGACCAAAGCTCATCTCCCAATTGGCAAAGGAACTCAATACAGCCAGAAAAAGGAACTTTTGGCCCAGAGCTCGTTTCAACCACATACACATCTTAGTGGAGTCCTGGGTCGGAGAAGCTAAAAAACCACTCCATTCGCTGATCTGAACTTTCCCTGAGGAGTTAGACTAAATAGTATCCCAGAATTGGAAAAAAACCTGAATTCAGCCAGAAAACCTAACTTTTGACCCAGAGCTCGGTTCGGAACCACATACAAGAAAGCTAAAAAACCACTCCATTCGCTGATCTGACCAAAGCTCCTCCCAATTGGCAAAGGAACTCAATACAGCCAGAAAAAGGAACTTTTGGCCCAGAGCTCGTTTCAACCCCATACACATCTTAGTGGAGTCCTGGGTCGGAGAAGCTAAAAAACCACTCCATTCGCTGATCTGAGGTTTCCTTGAGGAGTTAGACGAAAGCTTACCTCCCAAATGGCAAGAACTCAATTCAGCCAGAAAATGTATTTTTTGACCCAGAGCTCGGTACCGAAAGACATACACATCTTAGTTGGGTCCTGAGTCAGGGAAGCTAAAAAACCACTCCATTCGCTGACCTCAACTTTCCCTAAGGAGTTAGACTAAAATCGTGGCCCAGAGTTGTCAAAAAACCTTTATTCAGCCAGAAAACGTTTGACCCAGAGCTCGTTTCAACCACATACATATCTTAGAGGTGTCCTGAGTCGGGGAAGCTACAAAACCACTCCATTCGCTGACCTGAACTTTTCCTTAGGAGTTAGACTAAATCGTATCCAAGAATTGGCAAAAAACCTGAATTCAGCCAGAAAACGTTACGTTTGTCCCTAAGATCAGTTTCGAACACGACAGGAAAGCTAAAAAACCATTCTCTGATCTGACCAAAGCTCATCTCCCAATTGGCAAGGAACTCAATACAGCCAGAAAAAGGAACGTTTGGCCCAGAGCTCGTTTCAACCACATACACATCTTAGTGGAGTCCTGTGTCGGAGAAGCTAAAAAGACCACTCCATTCGCTGATCTGAGGTTTCCCTGAGGAGTTCGACCAAAGCTTACCTCCCAAATGGCAAAGGAACTCAATTCAGCCAGAAAAAGGAACATTTGGCCCAGAGCTCAGTACCGAACCACATAAACAGTTGGGTCCTGGGTCCGGGAAGCTAAAAAATCACTCCATTCGCTCATTTGAACTTTCCCTGAGGAGTTAGACTAAATCGTATACCAGAATTGGCAAAAAAACTGAATTCAGCCAGAAAACGTTACTTTTGACCCAGAGCTCAGTTTCGAACACGAAACACATATTGCTTATGTCCCATGACAGGAAAGCTAAAAAACCACTCCATTCGCTGATCTGACCAAAGCTCATCTCCCAATTGGCAAAGGAACTAAATTAAGCCAGAAATGGTAACTTTTGACCCAGAGCTCGTTTCAACCACACACATATCTTAGTGGTGTCCTGGGTCGGGGAAGCTAAAAAACCATTCCATTCGCTGATCTGAACTTTCCCTGAGGAGTTAGACTAAATCGTATCCCAGAATTAGAAAAAAAACCTGAGTTTAGCCAGAAAACGTAATTTTTGACTCGGTTTCGAACATACACATATTAGTGGTGTCCAAAATCGGGGAAGCTAAAGAACAATTCCATTTCCTCATCTGAGCTTTCCCTGAGGAGTTAGAACAAAGCTTATCTCCCATATGGCAAAGGAACTCTATTCAGCCAGAAAACGTAACTTTTGACCCAGAGCTCACTTTCGAACACGACAGGAAAGCTAAAAAACCACTCCATTCGCTGATCTGACCAAAGCTCATCTCCCAATTGGCAAAGGAACTCAATACAGCCAGAAAAAGGAACGTTTGGCCCAGAGCTCGTTTCGAACACGAAACACATATTGCTTATGTCCCATGACAGGAAAGCTAAAAAACCACTCCATTCGCTGATCTGACCAAAGCTCATCTCCCAATTGGCAAAGGAACTCAATACAGCCAGAAAAAGGAACTTTTGGCCCAGAGCTCGTTTCAACCACATACACATCTTAGTGGAGTACTGGGTCGGAGAAGCTAAAAAACAATTCCATTCGCTCATCTGAGCTTTCCCTGAGGAGTTAGAACAAGCTTATCTCCCAATTGCAAAGGAACTCAATTCAGCGAGAAATCGTGACTTTTGACCCAGAGCTCGGTACCGAAACACATACAAATCTTATTTGGGTCCTGAGTCAGGGAAGCTAAAAAACAACTCCATACGCTGACCTGAACTGTCCCTAAGGAGTTAGACTAAGATCGTGTCCCAGAATTGGCAAAAAAACTTTATTCAGCCAGAAAACGTTTGACCCAGAGCTCAGTTTCGAACACGAAGCTAAAAAACCACTCCATTCGCTGATCTGAGCTTTCCCTGAGGAGTTAGACCAAAGCTTACGTCCCAAATGGCAAGAACTCAATTCAGCCAGAAAACCTAATTTTTGACCCAGAGCTCGGTTTCGAACAACATACACATAATAGTGGTGTCCTGGGTCAGGGAAGCTAAAGAACAATTCCATTCGCTCATTGAGCTTTCGAAATACATATTGCATGACAGGAAAGCTAAAAAAACCACTCCATTCTCTGATCTCACCAAAGCTCATCTCCCAATTGGCAAAGGAACTCAATACAGCCAGAAAAAGGAACGTTTGGCCCAGAGCTCGTTTCGAACACGAAACACATATTGCTTATGTCCCATGACAGGAAAGCTAAAAAACCACTCCATTCGCTGATCTGACCAAAGCTCATCTCCCAATTGGCAAGGAACTCAATACAGCCAGAAAAAGGAACTTTTGGCCCAGAGCTCGTTTCAACCACATACACATCTTAGTGGAGTCCTGGGTCGGAGAACCTAAAAAACAATTCCATTCGCTCATCTGAGCTTTCCCTGAGGAGTTAGAACAAGCTTATCTCCCAATTCACAAAGGGACTCAATTCAGCCAGAAATCGTGACTTTTGACCCAGAGCTCGGTACCGAAACACATACAAATCTTAGTTGGGTCCTGAGTCAGGGAAGCTAAAAAACAACTCCATACGCTGACCTGAACTGTCCCTAAGGAGTTAGACTAAGATCGTGTCCCAGAATTGGCAAAAAAACTTTATTCAGCCAGAAAACGTTTGACCCAGAGCTCAGTTTCGAACACGAAGCTAAAAAACCACTCCATTCGCTGATCTGAGCTTTCCCTGAGGAGTTAGACCAAAGCTTACGTTCCAAATGGCAAGAACTCAATTCAGCCAGAAAACGTAATTTTTGACCCAGAGCTCGGTTTCGAACAACATACACATATTAGTGGTGTCCTGGGTCAGGGAAGCTAAAGAACAATTCCATTCGCTCATTGAGCTTTCGAAATACATATTGCATGACAGGAAAGGTAAAAAACTACTCCATTCTCTGATCTCACCAAAGCTCATCTCCCAATTGGCAAAGGAACTCAATACAGCCAGAAAATGGAACGTTTGGCCCAGAGCTCGTTTCGAACACGAAACACATATTGCTTATGTCCCATGACAGGAAAGCTAAAAAACCACTCCATTCGCTGATCTGACCAAAGCTCATCTCCCAATTGGCAAAGGAACTCAATACAGCCAGAAAAAGGAACGTTTGGCCCAGAGCTCGTTTCGAACACGAAACACATATTGCTTATGTCCCATGACAGGAAAGCTAAAAAACCACTCCATTCGCTGATCTGACCAAAGCTCATCTCCCAATTGGCAAAGGAACTGAATTAAGCCAGAAATTGGAACTTTTGACCCAGAGTTCGTTTCAACCACACACACATCTTAGAGGTGTCCTGCGTCGGGGAAGCTACAAAACCACTCCATTCGCTGACCTGAACTTTTCCTGAGGAGTTAGACTAAATCGAATCCAAGAAATGGCAAAAAACCTGAATTCAGCCAGAAAACGATACTTTTCTCCCTAAGCTCAGTTTCGAACACGACAGGAAAGCTAAAAAACCACTCCATTCGCTGATCTGACCAAAGCTCATCTCCCAATTGGCAAGGAACTCAATACAGCCAGAAAAAGGAACTTTTGGCCCAGAGCTCGTTTCAACCACATACACATCTTAGTGGAGTCCTGGGTCGGAGAACCTAAAAAACAATTCCATTCACTCATCTGAGCTTTCCCTGAGGAGTTAGAACAAGCTTATCTCCCAATTCACAAAGGGACTCAATTCAGCCAGAAATCGTGACTTTTGACCGAAACACATACACATCTTAGTTGGGTCCTGAGTCAGGGAAGCTAAAAAAACCACTCCATTCGCTGATCTGAACTTTCCCTGAGGAATTAGACTAAATCGTATACCAGAATTGGCAAAAAACCTGAATTCAGCCAGGAAACCTAACTTTTGACCCAGAGCTCGGTTCGGAACCACATACAGGAAAGCTAAAAAAAACCACTCCATTCGCTGATCTGACCAAAGCTCCTCCCAATTGGCAAAGGAACTCAATACAGCCAGAAAAAGGAACTTTTGGCCCAGAGCTCGTTTCAACCCCATACACATCTTAGTGGAGTCCTGGGTCGGAGAAGCTAAAGAACCACTCCATTCGCTGATCTGAGGTTTCCCTGAGGAGTTAGACGAAAGCTTACCTCCCAAATGGCAAGAACGCAATTCAGCCAGAAAACGTATTTTTTGACCCAGAGCTCGGTACCGAAACACATACACATCCTAGTTGGGTCCTGAGTCAGGGAAGCTAAAAAACCATTCCATTCGCTGATCTGAACTTTCCCTGAGGAGTTAGACTAAATCGTATCCCAGAATTGGAAAAAAACCTGAATTCAGCCAGGAAACCTAACTTTTGACCCAGAGCTCGGTTCGGAACCACATACAGGAAAGCTAAAAAAAACCACTCCATTCGCGGATCTGACCAAAGCTCCTCCCAATTGGCAAAGGAACTCAATACAGCCAGAAAAAGGAACTTTTGGCCCAGAGCTCGTTTCAACCACATACACATCTTAGTGGAGTCCTGGGTCGGAGAAGCTAAAAAACAATTCCATTCGCTGATCTGAACTTTCCCTGAGGAGTTAGAACAAGCTTATCTCCCAATTGCAAAGGAACTCAATTCAGCGAGAAATCGTGACTTTTGACCCAGAGCTCGGTACCGAAACACATACAAATCTTAGTTGGGTCCTGAGTCAGGGAAGCTAAAAAACCACTCCATACGCTGACCTGAACTTTCCCTAAGGAGTTAGACTAGATCGTGTCCCAGAATTGGCAAAAAAACTTTATTCAGCCAGAAAACGTTTGACCCAGAGCTCAGTTTCGAACACGAAGCTAAAAAACCACTCCATTCGCTGATCTGAGCTTTCCCTGAGGAGTTAGACCAAAGCTTACGTCCCAAATGGCAAGAACGCAATTCAGCCAGAAAACGTAATTTTTGACCGGTTTCGAACAACATAAACATATTAGTGGTGTCCTGGGTCAGGGAAGCAAAAGAACAATTCCATTCGCTCATTGAGCTTTCAAAATACATATTGCATGACAGGAAAGCTAAAAAACCACTCCATTCGCTGATCTGACCAAAGCTCATCTCCCAATTGGCAAAGGAACTCAAGCCAGAAATGGCAAGTTTTTACCCAGAGCTCGTTTCAACCACACACATATTGGTGTCCTGGGTCAGGGAAGCTAAAAAAACCATTCCATTCTCTGATCTGAACTTTCCCTAAGGAGTTAGACTAAAATCCTGGCCCAGAGTTGTCAAAAAACCTTTATTCAGCGAGAAAACGTTTGACCCAGAGCTCGTTTCAACCACATACATATCTTAGAGGTGTCCTGAGTCGGGGAAGCTAGAAAACCACTCCATTCGCTGACCTGAACTTTTCCTGAGGAGTTAGACTAAATCGTATCCAAGAATTGGCAAAAAACCTGAATTCAGCCAGAAAACGTTACTTTTGTCCCTAAGATCAGTTTCGAACACGACAGGAAAGCTAAAAAACCATTCTCTGATCTGACAAAAGCTCATCTCCCAATTGGCAAGGAACGCAATACAGCCAGAAAAAGGAACGTTTGGCCCAGAGCTCGTTTCAACCACATACACATCTTAGTGGAGTCCTGGGTCAGAGAAGCTAAAAAGACCACTCCATTCGCTGATCTGAGGTTTCCCTGAGGAGTTCGACCAAAGCTTACCTCCCAAATGGCAAAGGAACGCAATTCAGCCAGAAAAAGGAACATTTGGCCCAGAGCTCGGTACCGAACCACATAAACAGTTGGGTCCTGGGTGCGGGAAGCTAAAAAACCACTCCATTCGCTCATTTGAACTTTCCCTGAGGAGTTAGACTAAATCGTATACCAGAATTGGCAAAAAAACTGAATTCAGCCAGAAAACGTTACTTTTGACCCATGACAGGAAAGCTAAAAAACCACTCCATTCGCTGATCTGACCAAAGCTCATCTTCCAATTGGCAAAGGAACTAAATTAAGCCAGAAATGGGAACTTTTGACCCAGAGCTCGTTTCAACCACACACATGTCTTAGTGGTGTCCTGGGTCGGGGAAGCTAAAAAACCATTCCATTCGCTGATCTGAACTTTCCCTGAGGAGTTAGACTAAATCGTATCCCAGAATTAGAAAAAAAACCCTGAGTTTAGCCAGAAAACGTAATTTTTGACTCGGTTTCGAACATACACATATTAGTGGTGTCCAAAATCGGGGAAGCTAAAGAACAATTCCATTTCCTCATCTGAGCTTTCCCTGAGGAGTTAGAACAAAGCTTATCTCCCATATGGCAAAGGAACTCTATTCAGCCAGAAAACGTAACTTTTGACCCAGAGCTCACTTTCGAACACGACAGGAAAGCTAAAAAACCACTCCATTCGCTGATCTGAACTTTCCCTGAGGAGTTAGACTAAATAGTATCCCAGAATTGGAAAAAAACCTGAATTCAGCCAGAAAACCTAACCTTTGACCCAGAGCTCGGTTCGGAACCACATACAAGAAAGCTAAAAAACCACTCCATTCGCTGATCTGACCAAAGCTCCTCCCAATTGGCAAAGGAACTCAATACAGCCAGAAAAAGGAACTTTTGGCCCAGAGCTCGTTTCAACCCCATACACATCTTAGTGGAGTCCTGGGTCGGAGAAGCTAAAAAACCACTCCATTCGCTGATCTGAGGTTTCCCTGAGGAGTTCGACGAAAGCTTACCTCCCAAATGGCAAGAACTCAATTCAGCCAGAAAACGTATTTTTTGACCCAGAGCTCGGTACCGAAACACATACACATCCTAGTTGGGTCCTGAGTCAGGGAAGCTAAAAAACCATTCCATTCGCTGATCTGAACTTTCCCTGAGGAGTTAGACTAAATCGTATACCAGAATTGGCAAAAAACCTGAATTCAGCCAGAAAACCTAACTTTTGACCCAGAGCTCGGTTCGGAACCACATACAGGAAAGCTAAAAAAAACCATTCGCTGATCTGACCAAAGCTCCTCCCAATTGGCAAAGGAACTCAATACAGCCAGAAAAAGGAACTTTTGGCCCAGAGCTCGTTTCAACCCCATACACATCTTAGTGGAGTCCTGGGTCGGAGAAGCTAAAAAACCACTCCATTCGCTGATCTGAACTTTCCCTGAGGAGTTAGACTAAATAGTATCCCAGAATTGGAAAAAAACCTGAATTCAGCCAGAAAACCTAACCTTTGACCCAGAGCTCGGTTCGGAACCACATACAAGAAAGCTAAAAAACCACTCCATTCGCTGATCTGACCAAAGCTCCTCCCAATTGGCAAAGGAACTCAATACAGCCAGAAAAAGGAACTTTTGGCCCAGAGCTCGTTTCAACCCCATACACATCTTAGTGGAGTCCTGGGTCGGAGAAGCTAAAAAACCACTCCATTCGCTGATCTGAGGTTTCCCTGAGGAGTTCGACGAAAGCTTACCTCCCAAATGGCAAGAACTCAATTCAGCCAGAAAACGTATTTTTTGACCCAGAGCTCGGTACCGAAACACATACACATCCTAGTTGGGTCCTGAGTCAGGGAAGCTAAAAAACCATTCCATTCGCTGATCTGAACTTTCCCTGAGGAGTTAGACTAAATCGTATACCAGAATTGGCAAAAAACCTGAATTCAGCCAGAAAACCTAACTTTTGACCCAGAGCTCGGTTCGGAACCACATACAGGAAAGCTAAAAAAAACCATTCGCTGATCTGACCAAAGCTCCTCCCAATTGGCAAAGGAACTCAATACAGCCAGAAAAAGGAACTTTTGGCCCAGAGCTCGTTTCAACCCCATACACATCTTAGTGGAGTCCTGGGTCGGAGAAGCTAAAAAACCACTCCATTCGCTGATCTGAGCTTTCCCTGAGGAGTTAGACCAAAGCTTACGTCCCAAATGGCAAGAACTCAATTCAGCCAGAAAACCTAATTTTTGACCCAGAGCTCGGTTTCGAACAACATACACATAATAGTGGTGTCCTGGGTCAGGGAAGCTAAAGAACAATTCCATTCGCTCATTGAGCTTTCGAAATACATATTGCATGACAGGAAAGCTAAAAAACCACTCCATTCTCTGATCTCACCAAAGCTCATCTCCCAATTGGCAAAGGAACTCAATACAGCCAGAAAAAGGAACGTTTGGCCCAGAGCTCGTTTCAACCCCATACACATCTTAGTGGAGTCCTGGGTCGGAGAAGCTAAAAAACCACTCCATTCGCTGATCTGAGGTTACCTTGAGGAGTTAGACGAAAGCTTACCTCCCAAATGGCAAGAACTCAATTCAGCCAGAAAATGTATTTTTTGACCCAGAGCTCGGTACCGAAAGACATACACATCTTAGTTGGGTCCTGAGTCAGGGAAGCTAAAAAAACCACTCCATTCGCTGACCTCAACTTTCCCTAAGGAGTTAGACTAAAATCGTGGCCCAGAGTTGTCAAAAAACCTTTATTCAGCCAGAAAACGTTTGACCCAGAGCTCGTTTCAACCACATACATATCTTAGAGGTGTCCTGAGTCGGGGAAGCTACAAAACCACTCCATTCGCTGACCTGAACTTTTCCTTAGGAGTTAGACTAAATCGTATCCAAGAATTGGCAAAAAACCTGAATTCAGCCAGAAAACGTTACGTTTGTCCCTAAGATCAGTTTCGAACACGACAGGAAAGCTAAAAAACCATTCTCTGATCTGACCAAAGCTCATCTCCCAATTGGCAAGGAACTCAATACAGCCAGAAAAAGGAACGTTTGGCCCAGAGCTCGTTTCAACCACATACACATCTTAGTGGAGTCCTGTGTCGGAGAAGCTAAAAAGACCACTCCATTCGCTGATCTGAGGTTTCCCTGAGGAGTTCGACCAAAGCTTACCTCCCAAATGGCAAAGGAACTCAATTCAGCCAGAAAAAGGAACATTTGGCCCAGAGCTCAGTACCGAACCACATAAACAGTTGGGTCCTGGGTCCGGGAAGCTAAAAAATCACTCCATTCGCTCATTTGAACTTTCCCTGAGGAGTTAGACTAAATCGTATACCAGAATTGGCAAAAAAACTGAATTCAGCCAGAAAACGTTACTTTTGACCCAGAGCTCAGTTTCGAACACGAAACACATATTGCTTATGTCCCATGACAGGAAAGCTAAAAAACCACTCCATTCGCTGATCTGACCAAAGCTCATCTCCCAATTGGCAAAGGAACTAAATTAAGCCAGAAATGGTAACTTTTGACCCAGAGCTCGTTTCAACCACACACATATCTTAGTGGTGTCCTGGGTCGGGGAAGCTAAAAAACCATTCCATTCGCTGATCTGAACTTTCCCTGAGGAGTTAGACTAAATCGTATCCCAGAATTAGAAAAAAAACCTGAGTTTAGCCAGAAAACGTAATTTTTGACTCGGTTTCGAACATACACATATTAGTGGTGTCCAAAATCGGGGAAGCTAAAGAACAATTCCATTTCCTCATCTGAGCTTTCCCTGAGGAGTTAGAACAAAGCTTATCTCCCATATGGCAAAGGAACTCTATTCAGCCAGAAAACGTAACTTTTGACCCAGAGCTCACTTTCGAACACGACAGGAAAGCTAAAAAACCACTCCATTCGCTGATCTGACCAAAGCTCATCTCCCAATTGGCAAAGGAACTCAATACAGCCAGAAAAAGGAACGTTTGGCCCAGAGCTCGTTTCGAACACGAAACACATATTGCTTATGTCCCATGACAGGAAAGCTAAAAAACCACTCCATTCGCTGATCTGACCAAAGCTCATCTCCCAATTGGCAAAGGAACTCAATACAGCCAGAAAAAGGAACTTTTGGCCCAGAGCTCGTTTCAACCACATACACATCTTAGTGGAGTACTGGGTCGGAGAAGCTAAAAAACAATTCCATTCGCTCATCTGAGCTTTCCCTGAGGAGTTAGAACAAGCTTATCTCCCAATTGCAAAGGAACTCAATTCAGCGAGAAATCGTGACTTTTGACCCAGAGCTCGGTACCGAAACACATACAAATCTTAGTTGGGTCCTGAGTCAGGGAAGCTAAAAAACAACTCCATACGCTGACCTGAACTGTCCCTAAGGAGTTAGACTAAGATCGTGTCCCAGAATTGGCAAAAAAACTTTATTCAGCCAGAAAACGTTTGACCCAGAGCTCAGTTTCGAACACGAAGCTAAAAAACCACTCCATTCGCTGATCTGAGCTTTCCCTGAGGAGTTAGACCAAAGCTTACGTCCCAAATGGCAAGAACTCAATTCAGCCAGAAAACCTAATTTTTGACCCAGAGCTCGGTTTCGAACAACATACACATAATAGTGGTGTCCTGGGTCAGGGAAGCTAAAGAACAATTCCATTCGCTCATTGAGCTTTCGAAATACATATTGCATGACAGGAAAGCTAAAAAAACCACTCCATTCTCTGATCTCACCAAAGCTCATCTCCCAATTGGCAAAGGAACTCAATACAGCCAGAAAAAGGAACGTTTGGCCCAGAGCTCGTTTCGAACACGAAACACATATTGCTTATGTCCCATGACAGGAAAGCTAAAAAACCACTCCATTCGCTGATCTGACCAAAGCTCATCTCCCAATTGGCAAAGGAACTCAATACAGCCAGAAAAAGGAACTTTTGGCCCAGAGCTCGTTTCAACCACATACACATCTTAGTGGAGTCCTGGGTCGGAGAAGCTAAAAAACCACTCCATTCGCTGATCTGAACTTTCCCTGAGGAGTTAGACTAAATAGTATCCCAGAATTGGAAAAAAACCTGAATTCAGCCAGAAAACCTAACTTTTGACCCAGAGCTCGGTTCGGAACCACATACAAGAAAGCTAAAAAACCACTCCATTCGCTGATCTGACCAAAGCTCCTCCCAATTGGCAAAGGAACTCAATACAGCCAGAAAAAGGAACTTTTGGCCCAGAGCTCGTTTCAACCCCATACACATCTTAGTGGAGTCCTGGGTCGGAGAAGCTAAAAAACCACTCCATTCGCTGATCTGAGGTTTCCTTGAGGAGTTAGACGAAAGCTTACCTCCCAAATGGCAAGAACTCAATTCAGCCAGAAAATGTATTTTTTGACCCAGAGCTCGGTACCGAAAGACATACACATCTTAGTTGGGTCCTGAGTCAGGGAAGCTAAAAAACCACTCCATTCGCTGACCTCAACTTTCCCTAAGGAGTTAGACTAAAATCGTGGCCCAGAGTTGTCAAAAAACCTTTATTCAGCCAGAAAACGTTTGACCCAGAGCTCGTTTCAACCACATACATATCTTAGAGGTGTCCTGAGTCGGGGAAGCTACAAAACCACTCCATTCGCTGACCTGAACTTTTCCTTAGGAGTTAGACTAAATCGTATCCAAGAATTGGCAAAAAACCTGAATTCAGCCAGAAAACGTTACGTTTGTCCCTAAGATCAGTTTCGAACACGACAGGAAAGCTAAAAAACCATTCTCTGATCTGACCAAAGCTCATCTCCCAATTGGCAAGGAACTCAATACAGCCAGAAAAAGGAACGTTTGGCCCAGAGCTCGTTTCAACCACATACACATCTTAGTGGAGTCCTGTGTCGGAGAAGCTAAAAAGACCACTCCATTCGCTGATCTGAGGTTTCCCTGAGGAGTTCGACCAAAGCTTACCTCCCAAATGGCAAAGGAACTCAATTCAGCCAGAAAAAGGAACATTTGGCCCAGAGCTCAGTACCGAACCACATAAACAGTTGGGTCCTGGGTCCGGGAAGCTAAAAAATCACTCCATTCGCTCATTTGAACTTTCCCTGAGGAGTTAGACTAAATCGTATACCAGAATTGGCAAAAAAACTGAATTCAGCCAGAAAACGTTACTTTTGACCCAGAGCTCAGTTTCGAACACGAAACACATATTGCTTATGTCCCATGACAGGAAAGCTAAAAAACCACTCCATTCGCTGATCTGACCAAAGCTCATCTCCCAATTGGCAAAGGAACTAAATTAAGCCAGAAATGGTAACTTTTGACCCAGAGCTCGTTTCAACCACACACATATCTTAGTGGTGTCCTGGGTCGGGGAAGCTAAAAAACCATTCCATTCGCTGATCTGAACTTTCCCTGAGGAGTTAGACTAAATCGTATCCCAGAATTAGAAAAAAAACCTGAGTTTAGCCAGAAAACGTAATTTTTGACTCGGTTTCGAACATACACATATTAGTGGTGTCCAAAATCGGGGAAGCTAAAGAACAATTCCATTTCCTCATCTGAGCTTTCCCTGAGGAGTTAGAACAAAGCTTATCTCCCATATGGCAAAGGAACTCTATTCAGCCAGAAAACGTAACTTTTGACCCAGAGCTCACTTTCGAACACGACAGGAAAGCTAAAAAACCACTCCATTCGCTGATCTGACCAAAGCTCATCTCCCAATTGGCAAAGGAACTCAATACAGCCAGAAAAAGGAACGTTTGGCCCAGAGCTCGTTTCGAACACGAAACACATATTGCTTATGTCCCATGACAGGAAAGCTAAAAAACCACTCCATTCGCTGATCTGACCAAAGCTCATCTCCCAATTGGCAAAGGAACTCAATACAGCCAGAAAAAGGAACTTTTGGCCCAGAGCTCGTTTCAACCACATACACATCTTAGTGGAGTACTGGGTCGGAGAAGCTAAAAAACAATTCCATTCGCTCATCTGAGCTTTCCCTGAGGAGTTAGAACAAGCTTATCTCCCAATTGCAAAGGAACTCAATTCAGCGAGAAATCGTGACTTTTGACCCAGAGCTCGGTACCGAAACACATACAAATCTTATTTGGGTCCTGAGTCAGGGAAGCTAAAAAACAACTCCATACGCTGACCTGAACTGTCCCTAAGGAGTTAGACTAAGATCGTGTCCCAGAATTGGCAAAAAAACTTTATTCAGCCAGAAAACGTTTGACCCAGAGCTCAGTTTCGAACACGAAGCTAAAAAACCACTCCATTCGCTGATCTGAGCTTTCCCTGAGGAGTTAGACCAAAGCTTACGTCCCAAATGGCAAGAACTCAATTCAGCCAGAAAACCTAATTTTTGACCCAGAGCTCGGTTTCGAACAACATACACATAATAGTGGTGTCCTGGGTCAGGGAAGCTAAAGAACAATTCCATTCGCTCATTGAGCTTTCGAAATACATATTGCATGACAGGAAAGCTAAAAAAACCACTCCATTCTCTGATCTCACCAAAGCTCATCTCCCAATTGGCAAAGGAACTCAATACAGCCAGAAAAAGGAACGTTTGGCCCAGAGCTCGTTTCGAACACGAAACACATATTGCTTATGTCCCATGACAGGAAAGCTAAAAAACCACTCCATTCGCTGATCTGACCAAAGCTCATCTCCCAATTGGCAAAGGAACTCAATACAGCCAGAAAAAGGAACTTTTGGCCCAGAGCTCGTTTCAACCACATACACATCTTAGTGGAGTCCTGGGTCGGAGAAGCTAAAAAACCACTCCATTCGCTGATCTGAACTTTCCCTGAGGAGTTAGACTAAATAGTATCCCAGAATTGGAAAAAAACCTGAATTCAGCCAGAAAACCTAACTTTTGACCCAGAGCTCGGTTCGGAACCACATACAAGAAAGCTAAAAAACCACTCCATTCGCTGATCTGACCAAAGCTCCTCCCAATTGGCAAAGGAACTCAATACAGCCAGAAAAAGGAACTTTTGGCCCAGAGCTCGTTTCAACCCCATACACATCTTAGTGGAGTCCTGGGTCGGAGAAGCTAAAAAACCACTCCATTCGCTGATCTGAGGTTTCCTTGAGGAGTTAGACGAAAGCTTACCTCCCAAATGGCAAGAACTCAATTCAGCCAGAAAATGTATTTTTTGACCCAGAGCTCGGTACCGAAAGACATACACATCTTAGTTGGGTCCTGAGTCAGGGAAGCTAAAAAACCACTCCATTCGCTGACCTCAACTTTCCCTAAGGAGTTAGACTAAAATCGTGGCCCAGAGTTGTCAAAAAACCTTTATTCAGCCAGAAAACGTTTGACCCAGAGCTCGTTTCAACCACATACATATCTTAGAGGTGTCCTGAGTCGGGGAAGCTACAAAACCACTCCATTCGCTGACCTGAACTTTTCCTTAGGAGTTAGACTAAATCGTATCCAAGAATTGGCAAAAAACCTGAATTCAGCCAGAAAACGTTACGTTTGTCCCTAAGATCAGTTTCGAACACGACAGGAAAGCTAAAAAACCATTCTCTGATCTGACCAAAGCTCATCTCCCAATTGGCAAGGAACTCAATACAGCCAGAAAAAGGAACGTTTGGCCCAGAGCTCGTTTCAACCACATACACATCTTAGTGGAGTCCTGTGTCGGAGAAGCTAAAAAGACCACTCCATTCGCTGATCTGAGGTTTCCCTGAGGAGTTCGACCAAAGCTTACCTCCCAAATGGCAAAGGAACTCAATTCAGCCAGAAAAAGGAACATTTGGCCCAGAGCTCAGTACCGAACCACATAAACAGTTGGGTCCTGGGTCCGGGAAGCTAAAAAATCACTCCATTCGCTCATTTGAACTTTCCCTGAGGAGTTAGACTAAATCGTATACCAGAATTGGCAAAAAAACTGAATTCAGCCAGAAAACGTTACTTTTGACCCAGAGCTCAGTTTCGAACACGAAACACATATTGCTTATGTCCCATGACAGGAAAGCTAAAAAACCACTCCATTCGCTGATCTGACCAAAGCTCATCTCCCAATTGGCAAAGGAACTAAATTAAGCCAGAAATGGTAACTTTTGACCCAGAGCTCGTTTCAACCACACACATATCTTAGTGGTGTCCTGGGTCGGGGAAGCTAAAAAACCATTCCATTCGCTGATCTGAACTTTCCCTGAGGAGTTAGACTAAATCGTATCCCAGAATTAGAAAAAAAACCTGAGTTTAGCCAGAAAACGTAATTTTTGACTCGGTTTCGAACATACACATATTAGTGGTGTCCAAAATCGGGGAAGCTAAAGAACAATTCCATTTCCTCATCTGAGCTTTCCCTGAGGAGTTAGAACAAAGCTTATCTCCCATATGGCAAAGGAACTCTATTCAGCCAGAAAACGTAACTTTTGACCCAGAGCTCACTTTCGAACACGACAGGAAAGCTAAAAAACCACTCCATTCGCTGATCTGACCAAAGCTCATCTCCCAATTGGCAAAGGAACTCAATACAGCCAGAAAAAGGAACGTTTGGCCCAGAGCTCGTTTCGAACACGAAACACATATTGCTTATGTCCCATGACAGGAAAGCTAAAAAACCACTCCATTCGCTGATCTGACCAAAGCTCATCTCCCAATTGGCAAAGGAACTCAATACAGCCAGAAAAAGGAACTTTTGGCCCAGAGCTCGTTTCAACCACATACACATCTTAGTGGAGTACTGGGTCGGAGAAGCTAAAAAACAATTCCATTCGCTCATCTGAGCTTTCCCTGAGGAGTTAGAACAAGCTTATCTCCCAATTGCAAAGGAACTCAATTCAGCGAGAAATCGTGACTTTTGACCCAGAGCTCGGTACCGAAACACATACAAATCTTATTTGGGTCCTGAGTCAGGGAAGCTAAAAAACAACTCCATACGCTGACCTGAACTGTCCCTAAGGAGTTAGACTAAGATCGTGTCCCAGAATTGGCAAAAAAACTTTATTCAGCCAGAAAACGTTTGACCCAGAGCTCAGTTTCGAACACGAAGCTAAAAAACCACTCCATTCGCTGATCTGAGCTTTCCCTGAGGAGTTAGACCAAAGCTTACGTCCCAAATGGCAAGAACTCAATTCAGCCAGAAAACCTAATTTTTGACCCAGAGCTCGGTTTCGAACAACATACACATAATAGTGGTGTCCTGGGTCAGGGAAGCTAAAGAACAATTCCATTCGCTCATTGAGCTTTCGAAATACATATTGCATGACAGGAAAGCTAAAAAAACCACTCCATTCTCTGATCTCACCAAAGCTCATCTCCCAATTGGCAAAGGAACTCAATACAGCCAGAAAAAGGAACGTTTGGCCCAGAGCTCGTTTCGAACACGAAACACATATTGCTTATGTCCCATGACAGGAAAGCTAAAAAACCACTCCATTCGCTGATCTGACCAAAGCTCATCTCCCAATTGGCAAAGGAACTCAATACAGCCAGAAAAAGGAACTTTTGGCCCAGAGCTCGTTTCAACCACATACACATCTTAGTGGAGTCCTGGGTCGGAGAAGCTAAAAAACAATTCCATTCGCTCATCTGAGCTTTCCCTGAGGAGTTAGAACAAGCTTATCTCTCAATTGCAAAGGAACTCAATTCAGCGAGAAATCGTGACTTTTGACCCAGAGCTCGGTACCGAAACACATACAAATCTTAGTTGGGTCCTGAGTCAGGGAAGCTAAAAAACAACTCCATACGCTGACCTGAACTGTCCCTAAGGAGTTAGACTAAGATCGTGTCCCAGAATTGGCAAAAAAACTTTATTCAGCCAGAAAACGTTTGACCCAGAGCTCAGTTTCGAACACGAAGCTAAAAAACCACTCCATTCGCTGATCTGAGCTTTCCCTGAGGAGTTAGACCAAAGCTTACGTTCCAAATGGCAAGAACTCAATTCAGCCAGAAAACGTAATTTTTGACCCAGAGCTCGGTTTCGAACAACATACACATATTAGTGGTGTCCTGGGTCAGGGAAGCTAAAGAACAATTCCATTCGCTCATTGAGCTTTCGAAATACATATTGCATGACAGGAAAGGTAAAAAACTACTCCATTCTCTGATCTCACCAAAGCTCATCTCCCAATTGGCAAAGGAACTCAATACAGCCAGAAAATGGAACGTTTGGCCCAGAGCTCGTTTCGAACACGAAACACATATTGCTTATGTCCCATGACAGGAAAGCTAAAAAACCACTCCATTCGCTGATCTGACCAAAGCTCATCTCCCAATTGGCAAAGGAACTCAATACAGCCAGAAAAAGGAACGTTTGGCCCAGAGCTCGTTTCGAACACGAAACACATATTGCTTATGTCCCATGACAGGAAAGCTAAAAAACCACTCCATTCGCTGATCTGACCAAAGCTCATCTCCCAATTGGCAAAGGAACTGAATTAAGCCAGAAATTGGAACTTTTGACCCAGAGTTCGTTTCAACCACACACACATCTTAGAGGTGTCCTGCGTCGGGGAAGCTACAAAACCACTCCATTCGCTGACCTGAACTTTTCCTGAGGAGTTAGACTAAATCGAATCCAAGAAATGGCAAAAAACCTGAATTCAGCCAGAAAACGATACTTTTCTCCCTAAGCTCAGTTTCGAACACGACAGGAAAGCTAAAAAACCACTCCATTCGCTGATCTGACCAAAGCTCATCTCCCAATTGGCAAGGAACTCAATACAGCCAGAAAAAGGAACTTTTGGCCCAGAGCTCGTTTCAACCACATACACATCTTAGTGGAGTCCTGGGTCGGAGAACCTAAAAAACAATTCCATTCGCTCATCTGAGCTTTCCCTGAGGAGTTAGAACAAGCTTATCTCCCAATTCACAAAGGGACTCAATTCAGCCAGAAATCGTGACTTTTGACCCAGAGCTCGGTACCGAAACACATACAAATCTTAGTTGGGTCCTGAGTCAGGGAAGCTAAAAAACAACTCCATACGCTGACCTGAACTGTCCCTAAGGAGTTAGACTAAGATCGTGTCCCAGAATTGGCAAAAAAACTTTATTCAGCCAGAAAACGTTTGACCCAGAGCTCAGTTTCGAACACGAAGCTAAAAAACCACTCCATTCGCTGATCTGAGCTTTCCCTGAGGAGTTAGACCAAAGCTTACGTTCCAAATGGCAAGAACTCAATTCAGCCAGAAAACGTAATTTTTGACCCAGAGCTCGGTTTCGAACAACATACACATATTAGTGGTGTCCTGGGTCAGGGAAGCTAAAGAACAATTCCATTCGCTCATTGAGCTTTCGAAATACATATTGCATGACAGGAAAGGTAAAAAACTACTCCATTCTCTGATCTCACCAAAGCTCATCTCCCAATTGGCAAAGGAACTCAATACAGCCAGAAAATGGAACGTTTGGCCCAGAGCTCGTTTCGAACACGAAACACATATTGCTTATGTCCCATGACAGGAAAGCTAAAAAACCACTCCATTCGCTGATCTGACCAAAGCTCATCTCCCAATTGGCAAAGGAACTCAATACAGCCAGAAAAAGGAACGTTTGGCCCAGAGCTCGTTTCGAACACGAAACACATATTGCTTATGTCCCATGACAGGAAAGCTAAAAAACCACTCCATTCGCTGATCTGACCAAAGCTCATCTCCCAATTGGCAAAGGAACTGAATTAAGCCAGAAATTGGAACTTTTGACCCAGAGTTCGTTTCAACCACACACACATCTTAGAGGTGTCCTGCGTCGGGGAAGCTACAAAACCACTCCATTCGCTGACCTGAACTTTTCCTGAGGAGTTAGACTAAATCGAATCCAAGAAATGGCAAAAAACCTGAATTCAGCCAGAAAACGATACTTTTCTCCCTAAGCTCAGTTTCGAACACGACAGGAAAGCTAAAAAACCACTCCATTCGCTGATCTGACCAAAGCTCATCTCCCAATTGGCAAGGAACTCAATACAGCCAGAAAAAGGAACTTTTGGCCCAGAGCTCGTTTCAACCACATACACATCTTAGTGGAGTCCTGGGTCGGAGAACCTAAAAAACAATTCCATTCGCTCATCTGAGCTTTCCCTGAGGAGTTAGAACAAGCTTATCTCCCAATTCACAAAGGGACTCAATTCAGCCAGAAATCGTGACTTTTGACCGAAACACATACACATCTTAGTTGGGTCCTGAGTCAGGGAAGCTAAAAAAACCACTCCATTCGCTGATCTGAACTTTCCCTGAGGAATTAGACTAAATCGTATACCAGAATTGGCAAAAAACCTGAATTCAGCCAGGAAACCTAACTTTTGACCCAGAGCTCGGTTCGGAACCACATACAGGAAAGCTAAAAAAAACCACTCCATTCGCTGATCTGACCAAAGCTCCTCCCAATTGGCAAAGGAACTCAATACAGCCAGAAAAAGGAACTTTTGGCCCAGAGCTCGTTTCAACCCCATACACATCTTAGTGGAGTCCTGGGTCGGAGAAGCTAAAGAACCACTCCATTCGCTGATCTGAGGTTTCCCTGAGGAGTTAGACGAAAGCTTACCTCCCAAATGGCAAGAACGCAATTCAGCCAGAAAACGTATTTTTTGACCCAGAGCTCGGTACCGAAACACATACACATCCTAGTTGGGTCCTGAGTCAGGGAAGCTAAAAAACCATTCCATTCGCTGATCTGAACTTTCCCTGAGGAGTTAGACTAAATCGTATCCCAGAATTGGAAAAAAACCTGAATTCAGCCAGGAAACCTAACTTTTGACCCAGAGCTCGGTTCGGAACCACATACAGGAAAGCTAAAAAAAACCACTCCATTCGCGGATCTGACCAAAGCTCCTCCCAATTGGCAAAGGAACTCAATACAGCCAGAAAAAGGAACTTTTGGCCCAGAGCTCGTTTCAACCACATACACATCTTAGTGGAGTCCTGGGTCGGAGAAGCTAAAAAACAATTCCATTCGCTGATCTGAACTTTCCCTGAGGAGTTAGAACAAGCTTATCTCCCAATTGCAAAGGAACTCAATTCAGCGAGAAATCGTGACTTTTGACCCAGAGCTCGGTTTCGAACAACATACACATATTAGTGGTGTCCTGGGTCAGGGAAGCTAAAGAACAATTCCATTCGCTCATTGAGCTTTCGAAATACATATTGCATGACAGGAAAGGTAAAAAACCACTCCATTCTCTGATCTCACCAAAGCTCATCTCCCAATTGGCAAAGGAACTCAATACAGCCAGAAAATGGAACGTTTGGCCCAGAGCTCGTTTCGAACACGAAACACATATTGCTTATGTCCCATGACAGGAAAGCTAAAAAACCACTCCATTCGCTGATCTGACCAAAGCTCATCTCCCAATTGGCAAAGGAACTCAATACAGCCAGAAAAAGGAACGTTTGGCCCAGAGCTCGTTTCGAACACGAAACACATATTGCTTATGTCCCATGACAGGAAAGCTAAAAAACCACTCCATTCGCTGATCTGACCAAAGCTCATCTCCCAATTGGCAAAGGAACTGAATTAAGCCAGAAATTGGAACTTTTGACCCAGAGTTCGTTTCAACCACACACACATCTTAGAGGTGTCCTGCGTCGGGGAAGCTACAAAACCACTCCATTCGCTGACCTGAACTTTTCCTGAGGAGTTAGACTAAATCGAATCCAAGAAATGGCAAAAAACCTGAATTCAGCCAGAAAACGATACTTTTCTCCCTAAGCTCAGTTTCGAACACGACAGGAAAGCTAAAAAACCACTCCATTCGCTGATCTGACCAAAGCTCATCTCCCAATTGGCAAGGAACTCAATACAGCCAGAAAAAGGAACTTTTGGCCCAGAGCTCGTTTCAACCACATACACATCTTAGTGGAGTCCTGGGTCGGAGAACCTAAAAAACAATTCCATTCGCTCATCTGAGCTTTCCCTGAGGAGTTAGAACAAGCTTATCTCCCAATTCACAAAGGGACTCAATTCAGCCAGAAATCGTGACTTTTGACCGAAACACATACACATCTTAGTTGGGTCCTGAGTCAGGGAAGCTAAAAAAACCACTCCATTCGCTGATCTGAACTTTCCCTGAGGAATTAGACTAAATCGTATACCAGAATTGGCAAAAAACCTGAATTCAGCCAGGAAACCTAACTTTTGACCCAGAGCTCGGTTCGGAACCACATACAGGAAAGCTAAAAAAAACCACTCCATTCGCTGATCTGACCAAAGCTCCTCCCAATTGGCAAAGGAACTCAATACAGCCAGAAAAAGGAACTTTTGGCCCAGAGCTCGTTTCAACCCCATACACATCTTAGTGGAGTCCTGGGTCGGAGAAGCTAAAGAACCACTCCATTCGCTGATCTGAGGTTTCCCTGAGGAGTTAGACGAAAGCTTACCTCCCAAATGGCAAGAACGCAATTCAGCCAGAAAACGTATTTTTTGACCCAGAGCTCGGTACCGAAACACATACACATCCTAGTTGGGTCCTGAGTCAGGGAAGCTAAAAAACCATTCCATTCGCTGATCTGAACTTTCCCTGAGGAGTTAGACTAAATCGTATCCCAGAATTGGAAAAAAACCTGAATTCAGCCAGGAAACCTAACTTTTGACCCAGAGCTCGGTTCGGAACCACATACAGGAAAGCTAAAAAAAACCACTCCATTCGCGGATCTGACCAAAGCTCCTCCCAATTGGCAAAGGAACTCAATACAGCCAGAAAAAGGAACTTTTGGCCCAGAGCTCGTTTCAACCACATACACATCTTAGTGGAGTCCTGGGTCGGAGAAGCTAAAAAACAATTCCATTCGCTGATCTGAACTTTCCCTGAGGAGTTAGAACAAGCTTATCTCCCAATTGCAAAGGAACTCAATTCAGCGAGAAATCGTGACTTTTGACCCAGAGCTCGGTACCGAAACACATACAAATCTTAGTTGGGTCCTGAGTCAGGGAAGCTAAAAAACCACTCCATACGCTGACCTGAACTTTCCCTAAGGAGTTAGACTAGATCGTGTCCCAGAATTGGCAAAAAAACTTTATTCAG
The DNA here is from genome assembly GCF_964273705.1 of Natrix helvetica. Taxonomy (NCBI): domain Eukaryota; kingdom Metazoa; phylum Chordata; class Lepidosauria; order Squamata; family Natricidae; genus Natrix; species Natrix helvetica. The sequence goes on from NC_138565.1 coordinate 12,236,699, forward strand.
CCAGAAAACGTTTGACCCAGAGCTCAGTTTCGAACACGAAGCTAAAAAACCACTCCATTCGCTGATCTGAGCTTTCCCTGAGGAGTTAGACCAAAGCTTACGTCCCAAATGGCAAGAACGCAATTCAGCCAGAAAACGTAATTTTTGACCGGTTTCGAACAACATAAACATATTAGTGGTGTCCTGGGTCAGGGAAGCAAAAGAACAATTCCATTCGCTCATTGAGCTTTCAAAATACATATTGCATGACAGGAAAGCTAAAAAACCACTCCATTCGCTGATCTGACCAAAGCTCATCTCCCAATTGGCAAAGGAACTCAAGCCAGAAATGGCAAGTTTTTACCCAGAGCTCGTTTCAACCACACACATATTGGTGTCCTGGGTCAGGGAAGCTAAAAAAACCATTCCATTCGCTGATCTGAACTTTCCCTAAGGAGTTAGACTAAAATCCTGGCCCAGAGTTGTCAAAAAACCTTTATTCAGCCAGAAAACGTTTGACCCAGAGCTCGTTTCAACCACATACATATCTTAGAGGTGTCCTGAGTCGGGGAAGCTAGAAAACCACTCCATTCGCTGACCTGAACTTTTCCTGAGGAGTTAGACTAAATCGTATCCAAGAATTGGCAAAAAACCTGAATTCAGCCAGAAAACGTTACTTTTGTCCCTAAGATCAGTTTCGAACACGAGAGGAAAGCTAAAAAACCATTCTCTGATCTGACAAAAGCTCATCTCCCAATTGGCAAGGAACGCAATACAGCCAGAAAAAGGAACGTTTGGCCCAGAGCTCGTTTCAACCACATACACATCTTAGTGGAGTCCTGGGTCAGAGAAGCTAAAAAGACCACTCCATTCGCTGATCTGAGGTTTCCCTGAGGAGTTCGACCAAAGCTTACCTCCCAAATGGCAAAGGAACGCAATTCAGCCAGAAAAAGGAACATTTGGCCCAGAGCTCGGTACCGAACCACATAAACAGTTGGGTCCTGGGTGCGGGAAGCTAAAAAACCACTCCATTCGCTCATTTGAACTTTCCCTGAGGAGTTAGACTAAATCGTATACCAGAATTGGCAAAAAAACTGAATTCAGCCAGAAAACGTTACTTTTGACCCATGACAGGAAAGCTAAAAAACCACTCCATTCGCTGATCTGACCAAAGCTCATCTCCCAATTGGCAAAGGAACTAAATTAAGCCAGAAATGGGAACTTTTGACCCAGAGCTCGTTTCAACCACACACATGTCTTAGTGGTGTCCTGGGTCGGGGAAGCTAAAAAACCATTCCATTCGCTGATCTGAACTTTCCCTGAGGAATTAGACTAAATCGTATACCAGAATTGGCAAAAAACCTGAATTCAGCCAGGAAACCTAACTTTTGACCCAGAGCTCGGTTCGGAACCACATACAGGAAAGCTAAAAAAAACCACTCCATTCGCTGATCTGACCAAAGCTCCTCCCAATTGGCAAAGGAACTCAATACAGCCAGAAAAAGGAACTTTTGGCCCAGAGCTCGTTTCAACCCCATACACATCTTAGTGGAGTCCTGGGTCGGAGAAGCTAAAGAACCACTCCATTCGCTGATCTGAGGTTTCCCTGAGGAGTTAGACGAAAGCTTACCTCCCAAATGGCAAGAACGCAATTCAGCCAGAAAACGTATTTTTTGACCCAGAGCTCGGTACCGAAACACATACACATCCTAGTTGGGTCCTGAGTCAGGGAAGCTAAAAAACCATTCCATTCGCTGATCTGAACTTTCCCTGAGGAGTTAGACTAAATCGTATCCAAGAATTGGCAAAAAACCTGAATTCAGCCAGAAAACGTTACTTTTGTCCCTAAGATCAGTTTCGAACACGACAGGAAAGCTAAAAAACCATTCTCTGATCTGACAAAAGCTCATCTCCCAATTGGCAAGGAACGCAATACAGCCAGAAAAAGGAACGTTTGGCCCAGAGCTCGTTTCAACCACATACACATCTTAGTGGAGTCCTGGGTCAGAGAAGCTAAAAAGACCACTCCATTCGCTGATCTGAGGTTTCCCTGAGGAGTTCGACCAAAGCTTACCTCCCAAATGGCAAAGGAACGCAATTCAGCCAGAAAAAGGAACATTTGGCCCAGAGCTCGGTACCGAACCACATAAACAGTTGGGTCCTGGGTGCGGGAAGCTAAAAAACCACTCCATTCGCTCATTTGAACTTTCCCTGAGGAGTTAGACTAAATCGTATACCAGAATTGGCAAAAAAACTGAATTCAGCCAGAAAACGTTACTTTTGACCCATGACAGGAAAGCTAAAAAACCACTCCATTCGCTGATCTGACCAAAGCTCATCTCCCAATTGGCAAAGGAACTAAATTAAGCCAGAAATGGGAACTTTTGACCCAGAGCTCGTTTCAACCACACACATGTCTTAGTGGTGTCCTGGGTCGGGGAAGCTAAAAAACCATTCCATTCGCTGATCTGAACTTTCCCTGAGGAATTAGACTAAACCGTATACCAGAATTGGCAAAAAACCTGAATTCAGCCAGGAAACCTAACTTTTGACCCAGAGCTCGGTTCGGAACCACATACAGGAAAGCTAAAAAAAACCACTCCATTCGCTGATCTGACCAAAGCTCCTCCCAATTGGCAAAGGAACTCAATACAGCCAGAAAAAGGAACTTTTGGCCCAGAGCTCGTTTCAACCCCATACACATCTTAGTGGAGTCCTGGGTCGGAGAAGCTAAAGAACCACTCCATTCGCTGATCTGAGGTTTCCCTGAGGAGTTAGACGAAAGCTTACCTCCCAAATGGCAAGAACGCAATTCAGCCAGAAAACGTATTTTTTGACCCAGAGCTCGGTACCGAAACACATACACATCCTAGTTGGGTCCTGAGTCAGGGAAGCTAAAAAACCATTCCATTCGCTGATCTGAACTTTCCCTGAGGAGTTAGACTAAATCGTATCCCAGAATTGGAAAAAAACCTGAATTCAGCCAGGAAACCTAACTTTTGACCCAGAGCTCGGTTCGGAACCACATACAGGAAAGCTAAAAAAAACCACTCCATTCGCGGATCTGACCAAAGCTCCTCCCAATTGGCAAAGGAACTCAATACAGCCAGAAAAAGGAACTTTTGGCCCAGAGCTCGTTTCAACCACATACACATCTTAGTGGAGTCCTGGGTCGGAGAAGCTAAAAAACAATTCCATTCGCTGATCTGAACTTTCCCTGAGGAGTTAGAACAAGCTTATCTCCCAATTGCAAAGGAACTCAATTCAGCGAGAAATCGTGACTTTTGACCCAGAGCTCGGTTTCGAACAACATACACATATTAGTGGTGTCCTGGGTCAGGGAAGCTAAAGAACAATTCCATTCGCTCATTGAGCTTTCGAAATACATATTGCATGACAGGAAAGGTAAAAAACCACTCCATTCTCTGATCTCACCAAAGCTCATCTCCCAATTGGCAAAGGAACTCAATACAGCCAGAAAATGGAACGTTTGGCCCAGAGCTCGTTTCGAACACGAAACACATATTGCTTATGTCCCATGACAGGAAAGCTAAAAAACCACTCCATTCGCTGATCTGACCAAAGCTCATCTCCCAATTGGCAAAGGAACTCAATACAGCCAGAAAAAGGAACGTTTGGCCCAGAGCTCGTTTCGAACACGAAACACATATTGCTTATGTCCCATGACAGGAAAGCTAAAAAACCACTCCATTCGCTGATCTGACCAAAGCTCATCTCCCAATTGGCAAAGGAACTGAATTAAGCCAGAAATTGGAACTTTTGACCCAGAGTTCGTTTCAACCACACACACATCTTAGAGGTGTCCTGCGTCGGGGAAGCTACAAAACCACTCCATTCGCTGACCTGAACTTTTCCTGAGGAGTTAGACTAAATCGAATCCAAGAAATGGCAAAAAACCTGAATTCAGCCAGAAAACGATACTTTTCTCCCTAAGCTCAGTTTCGAACACGACAGGAAAGCTAAAAAACCACTCCATTCGCTGATCTGACCAAAGCTCATCTCCCAATTGGCAAGGAACTCAATACAGCCAGAAAAAGGAACTTTTGGCCCAGAGCTCGTTTCAACCACATACACATCTTAGTGGAGTCCTGGGTCGGAGAACCTAAAAAACAATTCCATTCGCTCATCTGAGCTTTCCCTGAGGAGTTAGAACAAGCTTATCTCCCAATTCACAAAGGGACTCAATTCAGCCAGAAATCGTGACTTTTGACCGAAACACATACACATCTTAGTTGGGTCCTGAGTCAGGGAAGCTAAAAAAACCACTCCATTCGCTGATCTGAACTTTCCCTGAGGAATTAGACTAAATCGTATACCAGAATTGGCAAAAAACCTGAATTCAGCCAGGAAACCTAACTTTTGACCCAGAGCTCGGTTCGGAACCACATACAGGAAAGCTAAAAAAAACCACTCCATTCGCTGATCTGACCAAAGCTCCTCCCAATTGGCAAAGGAACTCAATACAGCCAGAAAAAGGAACTTTTGGCCCAGAGCTCGTTTCAACCCCATACACATCTTAGTGGAGTCCTGGGTCGGAGAAGCTAAAGAACCACTCCATTCGCTGATCTGAGGTTTCCCTGAGGAGTTAGACGAAAGCTTACCTCCCAAATGGCAAGAACGCAATTCAGCCAGAAAACGTATTTTTTGACCCAGAGCTCGGTACCGAAACACATACACATCCTAGTTGGGTCCTGAGTCAGGGAAGCTAAAAAACCATTCCATTCGCTGATCTGAACTTTCCCTGAGGAGTTAGACTAAATCGTATCCCAGAATTGGAAAAAAACCTGAATTCAGCCAGGAAACCTAACTTTTGACCCAGAGCTCGGTTCGGAACCACATACAGGAAAGCTAAAAAAAACCACTCCATTCGCGGATCTGACCAAAGCTCCTCCCAATTGGCAAAGGAACTCAATACAGCCAGAAAAAGGAACTTTTGGCCCAGAGCTCGTTTCAACCACATACACATCTTAGTGGAGTCCTGGGTCGGAGAAGCTAAAAAACAATTCCATTCGCTGATCTGAACTTTCCCTGAGGAGTTAGAACAAGCTTATCTCCCAATTGCAAAGGAACTCAATTCAGCGAGAAATCGTGACTTTTGACCCAGAGCTCGGTACCGAAACACATACAAATCTTAGTTGGGTCCTGAGTCAGGGAAGCTAAAAAACCACTCCATACGCTGACCTGAACTTTCCCTAAGGAGTTAGACTAGATCGTGTCCCAGAATTGGCAAAAAAACTTTATTCAGCCAGAAAACGTTTGACCCAGAGCTCAGTTTCGAACACGAAGCTAAAAAACCACTCCATTCGCTGATCTGAGCTTTCCCTGAGGAGTTAGACCAAAGCTTACGTCCCAAATGGCAAGAACGCAATTCAGCCAGAAAACGTAATTTTTGACCGGTTTCGAACAACATAAACATATTAGTGGTGTCCTGGGTCAGGGAAGCAAAAGAACAATTCCATTCGCTCATTGAGCTTTCAAAATACATATTGCATGACAGGAAAGCTAAAAAACCACTCCATTCGCTGATCTGACCAAAGCTCATCTCCCAATTGGCAAAGGAACTCAAGCCAGAAATGGCAAGTTTTTACCCAGAGCTCGTTTCAACCACACACATATTGGTGTCCTGGGTCAGGGAAGCTAAAAAAACCATTCCATTCGCTGATCTGAACTTTCCCTAAGGAGTTAGACTAAAATCCTGGCCCAGAGTTGTCAAAAAACCTTTATTCAGCCAGAAAACGTTTGACCCAGAGCTCGTTTCAACCACATACATATCTTAGAGGTGTCCTGAGTCGGGGAAGCTAGAAAACCACTCCATTCGCTGACCTGAACTTTTCCTGAGGAGTTAGACTAAATCGTATCCAAGAATTGGCAAAAAACCTGAATTCAGCCAGAAAACGTTACTTTTGTCCCTAAGATCAGTTTCGAACACGACAGGAAAGCTAAAAAACCATTCTCTGATCTGACAAAAGCTCATCTCCCAATTGGCAAGGAACGCAATACAGCCAGAAAAAGGAACGTTTGGCCCAGAGCTCGTTTCAACCACATACACATCTTAGTGGAGTCCTGGGTCAGAGAAGCTAAAAAGACCACTCCATTCGCTGATCTGAGGTTTCCCTGAGGAGTTCGACCAAAGCTTACCTCCCAAATGGCAAAGGAACGCAATTCAGCCAGAAAAAGGAACATTTGGCCCAGAGCTCGGTACCGAACCACATAAACAGTTGGGTCCTGGGTGCGGGAAGCTAAAAAACCACTCCATTCGCTCATTTGAACTTTCCCTGAGGAGTTAGACTAAATCGTATACCAGAATTGGCAAAAAAACTGAATTCAGCCAGAAAACGTTACTTTTGACCCATGACAGGAAAGCTAAAAAACCACTCCATTCGCTGATCTGACCAAAGCTCATCTCCCAATTGGCAAAGGAACTAAATTAAGCCAGAAATGGGAACTTTTGACCCAGAGCTCGTTTCAACCACACACATGTCTTAGTGGTGTCCTGGGTCGGGGAAGCTAAAAAACCATTCCATTCGCTGATCTGAACTTTCCCTGAGGAGTTAGACTAAATCGTATCCCAGAATTAGAAAAAAAACCTGAGTTTAGCCAGAAAACGTAATTTTTGACTCGGTTTCGAACATACACATATTAGTGGTGTCCAAAATCGGGGAAGCTAAAGAATAATTCCATTTCCTCATCTGAGCTTTCCCTGAGGAGTTAGAACAAAGCTTATCTCCCATATGGCAAAGGAACTCTATTCAGCCAGAAAACGTAACTTTTGACCCAGAGCTCACTTTCGAACACGACAGGAAAGCTAAAAAACCACTCCATTCGCTGATCTGAACTTTCCCTGAGGAGTTAGACTAAATAGTATCCCAGAATTGGAAAAAAACCTGAATTCAGCCAGAAAACCTAACCTTTGACCCAGAGCTCGGTTCGGAACCACATACAAGAAAGCTAAAAAACCACTCCATTCGCTGATCTGACCAAAGCTCCTCCCAATTGGCAAAGGAACTCAATACAGCCAGAAAAAGGAACTTTTGGCCCAGAGCTCGTTTCAACCCCATACACATCTTAGTGGAGTCCTGGGTCGGAGAAGCTAAAAAACCACTCCATTCGCTGATCTGAGGTTTCCCTGAGGAGTTCGACGAAAGCTTACCTCCCAAATGGCAAGAACTCAATTCAGCCAGAAAACGTATTTTTTGACCCAGAGCTCGGTACCGAAACACATACACATCCTAGTTGGGTCCTGAGTCAGGGAAGCTAAAAAACCATTCCATTCGCTGATCTGAACTTTCCCTGAGGAGTTAGACTAAATCGTATACCAGAATTGGCAAAAAACCTGAATTCAGCCAGAAAACCTAACTTTTGACCCAGAGCTCGGTTCGGAACCACATACAGGAAAGCTAAAAAAAACGATTCGCTGATCTGACCAAAGCTCCTCCCAATTGGCAAAGGAACTCAATACAGCCAGAAAAAGGAACTTTTGGCCCAGAGCTCGTTTCAACCCCATACACATCTTAGTGGAGTCCTGGGTCGGAGAAGCTAAAAAACCACTCCATTCGCTGATCTGAGCTTTCCCTGAGGAGTTAGACCAAAGCTTACGTCCCAAATGGCAAGAACTCAATTCAGCCAGAAAACCTAATTTTTGACCCAGAGCTCGGTTTCGAACAACATACACATAATAGTGGTGTCCTGGGTCAGGGAAGCTAAAGAACAATTCCATTCGCTCATTGAGCTTTCGAAATACATATTGCATGACAGGAAAGCTAAAAAACCACTCCATTCTCTGATCTCACCAAAGCTCATCTCCCAATTGGCAAAGGAACTCAATACAGCCAGAAAAAGGAACGTTTGGCCCAGAGCTCGTTTCGAACACGAAACACATATTGCTTATGTCCCATGACAGGAAAGCTAAAAAACCACTCCATTCGCTGATCTGACCAAAGCTCATCTCCCAATTGGCAAAGGAACTCAATACAGCCAGAAAAAGGAACTTTTGGCCCAGAGCTCGTTTCAACCACATACACATCTTAGTGGAGTCCTGGGTCGGAGAAGCTAAAAAACAATTCCATTCGCTCATCTGAGCTTTCCCTGAGGAGTTAGAACAAGCTTATCTCCCAATTGCAAAGGAACTCAATTCAGCGAGAAATCGTGACTTTTGACCCAGAGCTCGGTACCGAAACACATACAAATCTTAGTTGGGTCCTGAGTCAGGGAAGCTAAAAAACAACTCCATACGCTGACCTGAACTGTCCCTAAGGAGTTAGACTAAGATCGTGTCCCAGAATTGGCAAAAAAACTTTATTCAGCCAGAAAACGTTTGACCCAGAGCTCAGTTTCGAACACGAAGCTAAAAAACCACTCCATTCGCTGATCTGAGCTTTCCCTGAGGAGTTAGACCAAAGCTTACGTTCCAAATGGCAAGAACTCAATTCAGCCAGAAAACGTAATTTTTGACCCAGAGCTCGGTTTCGAACAACATACACATATTAGTGGTGTCCTGGGTCAGGGAAGCTAAAGAACAATTCCATTCGCTCATTGAGCTTTCGAAATACATATTGCATGACAGGAAAGGTAAAAAACCACTCCATTCTCTGATCTCACCAAAGCTCATCTCCCAATTGGCAAAGGAACTCAATACAGCCAGAAAATGGAACGTTTGGCCCAGAGCTCGTTTCGAACACGAAACACATATTGCTTATGTCCCATGACAGGAAAGCTAAAAAACCACTCCATTCGCTGATCTGACCAAAGCTCATCTCCCAATTGGCAAAGGAACTCAATACAGCCAGAAAAAGGAACGTTTGGCCCAGAGCTCGTTTCGAACACGAAACACATATTGCTTATGTCCCATGACAGGAAAGCTAAAAAACCACTCCATTCGCTGATCTGACCAAAGCTCATCTCCCAATTGGCAAAGGAACTGAATTAAGCCAGAAATTGGAACTTTTGACCCAGAGTTCGTTTCAACCACACACACATCTTAGAGGTGTCCTGCGTCGGGGAAGCTACAAAACCACTCCATTCGCTGACCTGAACTTTTCCTGAGGAGTTAGACTAAATCGAATCCAAGAAATGGCAAAAAACCTGAATTCAGCCAGAAAACGATACTTTTCTCCCTAAGCTCAGTTTCGAACACGACAGGAAAGCTAAAAAACCACTCCATTCGCTGATCTGACCAAAGCTCATCTCCCAATTGGCAAGGAACTCAATACAGCCAGAAAAAGGAACTTTTGGCCCAGAGCTCGTTTCAACCACATACACATCTTAGTGGAGTCCTGGGTCGGAGAACCGAAAAAACAATTCCATTCGCTCATCTGAGCTTTCCCTGAGGAGTTAGAACAAGCTTATCTCCCAATTCACAAAGGGACTCAATTCAGCCAGAAATCGTGACTTTTGACCGAAACACATACACATCTTAGTTGGGTCCTGAGTCAGGGAAGCTAAAAAAACCACTCCATTCGCTGATCTGAACTTTCCCTGAGGAATTAGACTAAATCGTATACCAGAATTGGCAAAAAACCTGAATTCAGCCAGGAAACCTAACTTTTGACCCAGAGCTCGGTTCGGAACCACATACAGGAAAGCTAAAAAAAACCACTCCATTCGCTGATCTGACCAAAGCTCCTCCCAATTGGCAAAGGAACTCAATACAGCCAGAAAAAGGAACTTTTGGCCCAGAGCTCGTTTCAACCCCATACACATCTTAGTGGAGTCCTGGGTCGGAGAAGCAAAAGAACCACTCCATTCGCTGATCTGAGGTTTCCCTGAGGAGTTAGACGAAAGCTTACCTCCCAAATGGCAAGAACGCAATTCAGCCAGAAAACGTATTTTTTGACCCAGAGCTCGGTACCGAAACACATACACATCCTAGTTGGGTCCTGAGTCAGGGAAGCTAAAAAACCACTCCATTCGCTGATCTGACCAAAGCTCATCTCCCAATTGGCAAAGGAACTCAAGCCAGAAATGGCAAGTTTTTACCCAGAGCTCGTTTCAACCACACACATATTGGTGTCCTGGGTCAGGGAAGCTAAAAAAACCATTCCATTCGCTGATCTGAACTTTCCCTAAGGAGTTAGACTAAAATCCTGGCCCAGAGTTGTCAAAAAACCTTTATTCAGCCAGAAAACGTTTGACCCAGAGCTCGTTTCAACCACATACATATCTTAGAGGTGTCCTGAGTCGGGGAAGCTAGAAAACCACTCCATTCGCTGACCTGAACTTTTCCTGAGGAGTTAGACTAAATCGTATCCAAGAATTGGCAAAAAACCTGAATTCAGCCAGAAAACGTTACTTTTGTCCCTAAGATCAGTTTCGAACACGACAGGAAAGCTAAAAAACCATTCTCTGATCTGACAAAAGCTCATCTCCCAATTGGCAAGGAACGCAATACAGCCAGAAAAAGGAACGTTTGGCCCAGAGCTCGTTTCAACCACATACACATCTTAGTGGAGTCCTGGGTCAGAGAAGCTAAAAAGACCACTCCATTCGCTGATCTGAGGTTTCCCTGAGGAGTTCGACCAAAGCTTACCTCCCAAATGGCAAAGGAACGCAATTCAGCCAGAAAAAGGAACATTTGGCCCAGAGCTCGGTACCGAACCACATAAACAGTTGGGTCCTGGGTGCGGGAAGCTAAAAAACCACTCCATTCGCTCATTTGAACTTTCCCTGAGGAGTTAGACTAAATCGTATACCAGAATTGGCAAAAAAACTGAATTCAGCCAGAAAACGTTACTTTTGACCCATGACAGGAAAGCTAAAAAACCACTCCATTCGCTGATCTGACCAAAGCTCATCTCCCAATTGGCAAAGGAACTAAATTAAGCCAGAAATGGGAACTTTTGACCCAGAGCTCGTTTCAACCACACACATGTCTTAGTGGTGTCCTGGGTCGGGGAAGCTAAAAAACCATTCCATTCGCTGATCTGAACTTTCCCTGAGGAGTTAGACTAAATCGTATCCCAGAATTAGAAAAAAAACCTGAGTTTAGCCAGAAAACGTAATTTTTGACTCGGTTTCGAACATACACATATTAGTGGTGTCCAAAATCGGGGAAGCTAAAGAACAATTCCATTTCCTCATCTGAGCTTTCCCTGAGGAGTTAGAACAAAGCTTATCTCCCATATGGCAAAGGAACTCTATTCAGCCAGAAAACGTAACTTTTGACCCAGAGCTCACTTTCGAACACGACAGGAAAGCTAAAACACCACTCCATTCGCTGATCTGAACTTTCCCTGAGGAGTTAGACTAAATAGTATCCCAGAATTGGAAAAAAACCTGAATTCAGCCAGAAAACCTAACCTTTGACCCAGAGCTCGGTTCGGAACCACATACAAGAAAGCTAAAAAACCACTCCATTCGCTGATCTGACCAAAGCTCATCTCCCAATTGGCAAGGAACTCAATACAGCCAGAAAAAGGAACTTTTGGCCCAGAGCTCGTTTCAACCACATACACATCTTAGTGGAGTCCTGGGTCGGAGAACCTAAAAAACAATTCCATTCGCTCATCTGAGCTTTCCCTGAGGAGTTAGAACAAGCTTATCTCCCAATTCACAAAGGGACTCAATTCAGCCAGAAATCGTGACTTTTGACCGAAACACATACACATCTTAGTTGGGTCCTGAGTCAGGGAAGCTAAAAAAACCACTCCATTCGCTGATCTGAACTTTCCCTGAGGAATTAGACTAAATCGTATACCAGAATTGGCAAAAAACCTGAATTCAGCCAGGAAACCTAACTTTTGACCCAGAGCTCGGTTCGGAACCACATACAGGAAAGCTAAAAAAAACCACTCCATTCGCTGATCTGACCAAAGCTCCTCCCAATTGGCAAAGGAACTCAATACAGCCAGAAAAAGGAACTTTTGGCCCAGAGCTCGTTTCAACCCCATACACATCTTAGTGGAGTCCTGGGTCGGAGAAGCTAAAGAACCACTCCATTCGCTGATCTGAGGTTTCCCTGAGGAGTTAGACGAAAGCTTACCTCCCAAATGGCAAGAACGCAATTCAGCCAGAAAACGTATTTTTTGACCCAGAGCTCGGTACCGAAACACATACACATCCTAGTTGGGTCCTGAGTCAGGGAAGCTAAAAAACCATTCCATTCGCTGATCTGAACTTTCCCTGAGGAGTTAGACTAAATCGTATCCCAGAATTGGAAAAAAACCTGAATTCAGCCAGGAAACCTAACTTTTGACCCAGAGCTCGGTTCGGAACCACATACAGGAAAGCTAAAAAAAACCACTCCATTCGCGGATCTGACCAAAGCTCCTCCCAATTGGCAAAGGAACTCAATACAGCCAGAAAAAGGAACTTTTGGCCCAGAGCTCGTTTCAACCACATACACATCTTAGTGGAGTCCTGGGTCGGAGAAGCTAAAAAACAATTCCATTCGCTGATCTGAACTTTCCCTGAGGAGTTAGAACAAGCTTATCTCCCAATTGCAAAGGAACTCAATTCAGCGAGAAATCGTGACTTTTGACCCAGAGCTCGGTACCGAAACACATACAAATCTTAGTTGGGTCCTGAGTCAGGGAAGCTAAAAAACCACTCCATACGCTGACCTGAACTTTCCCTAAGGAGTTAGACTAGATCGTGTCCCAGAATTGGCAAAAAAACTTTATTCAGCCAGAAAACGTTTGACCCAGAGCTCAGTTTCGAACACGAAGCTAAAAAACCACTCCATTCGCTGATCTGAGCTTTCCCTGAGGAGTTAGACCAAAGCTTACGTCCCAAATGGCAAGAACGCAATTCAGCCAGAAAACGTAATTTTTGACCGGTTTCGAACAACATAAACATATTAGTGGTGTCCTGGGTCAGGGAAGCAAAAGAACAATTCCATTCGCTCATTGAGCTTTCAAAATACATATTGCATGACAGGAAAGCTAAAAAACCACTCCATTCGCTGATCTGACCAAAGCTCATCTCCCAATTGGCAAAGGAACTCAAGCCAGAAATGGCAAGTTTTTACCCAGAGCTCGTTTCAACCACACACATATTGGTGTCCTGGGTCAGGGAAGCTAAAAAAACCATTCCATTCGCTGATCTGAACTTTCCCTAAGGAGTTAGACTAAAATCCTGGCCCAGAGTTGTCAAAAAACCTTTATTCAGCCAGAAAACGTTTGACCCAGAGCTCGTTTCAACCACATACATATCTTAGAGGTGTCCTGAGTCGGGGAAGCTAGAAAACCACTCCATTCGCTGACCTGAACTTTTCCTGAGGAGTTAGACTAAATCGTATCCAAGAATTGGCAAAAAACCTGAATTCAGCCAGAAAACGTTACTTTTGTCCCTAAGATCAGTTTCGAACACGACAGGAAAGCTAAAAAACCATTCTCTGATCTGACAAAAGCTCATCTCCCAATTGGCAAGGAACGCAATACAGCCAGAAAAAGGAACGTTTGGCCCAGAGCTCGTTTCAACCACATACACATCTTAGTGGAGTCCTGGGTCAGAGAAGCTAAAAAGACCACTCCATTCGCTGATCTGAGGTTTCCCTGAGGAGTTCGACGAAAGCTTACCTCCCAAATGGCAAGAACTCAATTCAGCCAGAAAACGTATTTTTTGACCCAGAGCTCGGTACCGAAACACATACACATCCTAGTTGGGTCCTGAGTCAGGGAAGCTAAAAAACCACTCCATTCGCTCATTTGAACTTTCCCTGATGAGTTAGACTAAATCGTATACCAGAATTGGCAAAAAAACTGAATTCAGCCAGAAAACGTTACTTTTGACCCATGACAGGAAAGCTAAAAAACCACTCCATTCGCTGATCTGACCAAAGCTCATCTCCCAATTGGCAAAGGAACTAAATTAAGCCAGAAATGGGAACTTTTGACCCAGAGCTCGTTTCAACCACACACATGTCTTAGTGGTGTCCTGGGTCGGGGAAGCTAAAAAACCATTCCATTCGCTGATCTGAACTTTCCCTGAGGAGTTAGACTAAATCGTATCCCAGAATTAGAAAAAAAACCTGAGTTTAGCCAGAAAACGTAATTTTTGACTCGGTTTCGAACATACACATATTAGTGGTGTCCAAAATCGGGGAAGCTAAAGAACAATTCCATTTCCTCATCTGAGCTTTCCCTGAGGAGTTAGAACAAAGCTTATCTCCCATATGGCAAAGGAACTCTATTCAGCCAGAAAACGTAACTTTTGACCCAGAGCTCACTTTCGAACACGACAGGAAAGCTAAAAAACCACTCCATTCGCTGATCTGAACTTTCCCTGAGGAGTTTCCCTGAGGAGGAACTAAATTAAGCCAGAAATGGGAACTTTTGACCCAGAGCTCGTTTCAACCACACACATGTCTTAGTGGTGTCCTGGGTCGGGGAAGCTAAAAAACCATTCCATTCGCTGATCTGAACTTTCCCTGAGGAGTTAGACTAAATCGTATCCCAGAATTAGAAAAAAAACCTGAGTTTAGCCAGAAAACGTAATTTTTGACTCGGTTTCGAACATACACATATTAGTGGTGTCCAAAATCGGGGAAGCTAAAGAACAATTCCATTTCCTCATCTGAGCTTTCCCTGAGGAGTTAGAACAAAGCTTATCTCCCATATGGCAAAGGAACTCTATTCAGCCAGAAAACGTAACTTTTGACCCAGAGCTCACTTTCGAACACGACAGGAAAGCTAAAAAACCACTCCATTCGCTGATCTGAACTTTCCCTGAGGAGTTAGACTAAATAGTATCCCAGAATTGGAAAAAAACCTGAATTCAGCCAGAAAACCTAACCTTTGACCCAGAGCTCGGTTCGGAACCACATACAAGAAAGCTAAAAAACCACTCCATTCGCTGATCTGACCAAAGCTCCTCCCAATTGGCAAAGGAACTCAATACAGCCAGAAAAAGGAACTTTTGGCCCAGAGCTCGTTTCAACCCCATACACATCTTAGTGGAGTCCTGGGTCGGAGAAGCTAAAAAACCACTCCATTCGCTGATCTGAGGTTTCCCTGAGGAGTTCGACGAAAGCTTACCTCCCAAATGGCAAGAACTCAATTCAGCCAGAAAACGTATTTTTTGACCCAGAGCTCGGTACCGAAACACATACACATCCTAGTTGGGTCCTGAGTCAGGGAAGCTAAAAAACCATTCCATTCGCTGATCTGAACTTTCCCTGAGGAGTTAGACTAAATCGTATACCAGAATTGGCAAAAAACCTGAATTCAGCCAGAAAACCTAACTTTTGACCCAGAGCTCGGTTCGGAACCACATACAGGAAAGCTAAAAAAAACCATTCGCTGATCTGACCAAAGCTCCTCCCAATTGGCAAAGGAACTCAATACAGCCAGAAAAAGGAACTTTTGGCCCAGAGCTCGTTTCAACCCCATACACATCTTAGTGGAGTCCTGGGTCGGAGAAGCTAAAAAACCACTCCATTCGCTGATCTGAGCTTTCCCTGAGGAGTTAGACCAAAGCTTACGTCCCAAATGGCAAGAACTCAATTCAGCCAGAAAACCTAATTTTTGACCCAGAGCTCGGTTTCGAACAACATACACATAATAGTGGTGTCCTGGGTCAGGGAAGCTAAAGAACAATTCCATTCGCTCATTGAGCTTTCGAAATACATATTGCATGACAGGAAAGCTAAAAAACCACTCCATTCTCTGATCTCACCAAAGCTCATCTCCCAATTGGCAAAGGAACTCAATACAGCCAGAAAAAGGAACGTTTGGCCCAGAGCTCGTTTCGAACACGAAACACATATTGCTTATGTCCCATGACAGGAAAGCTAAAAAACCACTCCATTCGCTGATCTGACCAAAGCTCATCTCCCAATTGGCAAAGGAACTCAATACAGCCAGAAAAAGGAACTTTTGGCCCAGAGCTCGTTTCAACCACATACACATCTTAGTGGAGTCCTGGGTCGGAGAAGCTAAAAAACAATTCCATTCGCTCATCTGAGCTTTCCCTGAGGAGTTAGAACAAGCTTATCTCCCAATTGCAAAGGAACTCAATTCAGCGAGAAATCGTGACTTTTGACCCAGAGCTCGGTACCGAAACACATACAAATCTTAGTTGGGTCCTGAGTCAGGGAAGCTAAAAAACAACTCCATACGCTGACCTGAACTGTCCCTAAGGAGTTAGACTAAGATCGTGTCCCAGAATTGGCAAAAAAACTTTATTCAGCCAGAAAACGTTTGACCCAGAGCTCAGTTTCGAACACGAAGCTAAAAAACCACTCCATTCGCTGATCTGAGCTTTCCCTGAGGAGTTAGACCAAAGCTTACGTTCCAAATGGCAAGAACTCAATTCAGCCAGAAAACGTAATTTTTGACCCAGAGCTCGGTTTCGAACAACATACACATATTAGTGGTGTCCTGGGTCAGGGAAGCTAAAGAACAATTCCATTCGCTCATTGAGCTTTCGAAATACATATTGCATGACAGGAAAGGTAAAAAACCACTCCATTCTCTGATCTCACCAAAGCTCATCTCCCAATTGGCAAAGGAACTCAATACAGCCAGAAAATGGAACGTTTGGCCCAGAGCTCGTTTCGAACACGAAACACATATTGCTTATGTCCCATGACAGGAAAGCTAAAAAACCACTCCATTCGCTGATCTGACCAAAGCTCATCTCCCAATTGGCAAAGGAACTCAATACAGCCAGAAAAAGGAACGTTTGGCCCAAGCTCGTTTCGAACACGAAACACATATTGCTTATGTCCCATGACAGGAAAGCTAAAAAACCACTCCATTCGCTGATCTGACCAAAGCTCATCTCCCAATTGGCAAAGGAACTGAATTAAGCCAGAAATTGGAACTTTTGACCCAGAGTTCGTTTCAACCACACACACATCTTAGAGGTGTCCTGCGTCGGGGAAGCTACAAAACCACTCCATTCGCTGACCTGAACTTTTCCTGAGGAGTTAGACTAAATCGAATCCAAGAAATGGCAAAAAACCTGAATTCAGCCAGAAAACGATACTTTTCTCCCTAAGCTCAGTTTCGAACACGACAGGAAAGCTAAAAAACCACTCCATTCGCTGATCTGACCAAAGCTCATCTCCCAATTGGCAAGGAACTCAATACAGCCAGAAAAAGGAACTTTTGGCCCAGAGCTCGTTTCAACCACATACACATCTTAGTGGAGTCCTGGGTCGGAGAACCTAAAAAACAATTCCATTCGCTCATCTGAGCTTTCCCTGAGGAGTTAGAACAAGCTTATCTCCCAATTCACAAAGGGACTCAATTCAGCCAGAAATCGTGACTTTTGACCGAAACACATACACATCTTAGTTGGGTCCTGAGTCAGGGAAGCTAAAAAAACCACTCCATTCGCTGATCTGAACTTTCCCTGAGGAATTAGACTAAATCGTATACCAGAATTGGCAAAAAACCTGAATTCAGCCAGGAAACCTAACTTTTGACCCAGAGCTCGGTTCGGAACCACATACAGGAAAGCTAAAAAAAACCACTCCATTCGCTGATCTGACCAAAGCTCCTCCCAATTGGCAAAGGAACTCAATACAGCCAGAAAAAGGAACTTTTGGCCCAGAGCTCGTTTCAACCCCATACACATCTTAGTGGAGTCCTGGGTCGGAGAAGCAAAAGAACCACTCCATTCGCTGATCTGAGGTTTCCCTGAGGAGTTAGACGAAAGCTTACCTCCCAAATGGCAAGAACGCAATTCAGCCAGAAAACGTATTTTTTGACCCAGAGCTCGGTACCGAAACACATACACATCCTAGTTGGGTCCTGAGTCAGGGAAGCTAAAAAACCATTCCATTCGCTGATCTGAACTTTCCCTGAGGAGTTAGACTAAATCGTATCCCAGAATTGGAAAAAAACCTGAATTCAGCCAGGAAACCTAACTTTTGACCCAGAGCTCGGTTCGGAACCACATACAGGAAAGCTAAAAAAAACCACTCCATTCGCGGATCTGACCAAAGCTCCTCCCAATTGGCAAAGGAACTCAATACAGCCAGAAAAAGGAACTTTTGGCCCAGAGCTCGTTTCAACCACATACACATCTTAGTGGAGTCCTGGGTCGGAGAAGCTAAAAAACAATTCCATTCGCTGATCTGAACTTTCCCTGAGGAGTTAGAACAAGCTTATCTCCCAATTGCAAAGGAACTCAATTCAGCGAGAAATCGTGACTTTTGACCCAGAGCTCGGTACCGAAACACATACAAATCTTAGTTGGGTCCTGAGTCAGGGAAGCTAAAAAACCACTCCATACGCTGACCTGAACTTTCCCTAAGGAGTTAGACTAGATCGTGTCCCAGAATTGGCAAAAAAACTTTATTCAGCCAGAAAACGTTTGACCCAGAGCTCAGTTTCGAACACGAAGCTAAAAAACCACTCCATTCGCTGATCTGAGCTTTCCCTGAGGAGTTAGACCAAAGCTTACGTCCCAAATGGCAAGAACGCAATTCAGCCAGAAAACGTAATTTTTGACCGGTTTCGAACAACATAAACATATTAGTGGTGTCCTGGGTCAGGGAAGCAAAAGAACAATTCCATTCGCTCATTGAGCTTTCAAAATACATATTGCATGACAGGAAAGCTAAAAAACCACTCCATTCGCTGATCTGACCAAAGCTCATCTCCCAATTGGCAAAGGAACTCAAGCCAGAAATGGCAAGTTTTTACCCAGAGCTCGTTTCAACCACACACATATTGGTGTCCTGGGTCAGGGAAGCTAAAAAAACCATTCCATTCGCTGATCTGAACTTTCCCTAAGGAGTTAGACTAAAATCCTGGCCCAGAGTTGTCAAAAAACCTTTATTCAGCCAGAAAACGTTTGACCCAGAGCTCGTTTCAACCACATACATATCTTAGAGGTGTCCTGAGTCGGGGAAGCTAGAAAACCACTCCATTCGCTGACCTGAACTTTTCCTGAGGAGTTAGACTAAATCGTATCCAAGAATTGGCAAAAAACCTGAATTCAGCCAGAAAACGTTACTTTTGTCCCTAAGATCAGTTTCGAACACGACAGGAAAGCTAAAAAACCATTCTCTGATCTGACAAAAGCTCATCTCCCAATTGGCAAGGAACGCAATACAGCCAGAAAAAGGAACGTTTGGCCCAGAGCTCGTTTCAACCACATACACATCTTAGTGGAGTCCTGGGTCAGAGAAGCTAAAAAGACCACTCCATTCGCTGATCTGAGGTTTCCCTGAGGAGTTCGACCAAAGCTTACCTCCCAAATGGCAAAGGAACGCAATTCAGCCAGAAAAAGGAACATTTGGCCCAGAGCTCGGTACCGAACCACATAAACAGTTGGGTCCTGGGTGCGGGAAGCTAAAAAACCACTCCATTCGCTCATTTGAACTTTCCCTGAGGAGTTAGACTAAATCGTATACCAGAATTGGCAAAAAAACTGAATTCAGCCAGAAAACGTTACTTTTGACCCATGACAGGAAAGCTAAAAAACCACTCCATTCGCTGATCTGACCAAAGCTCATCTCCCAATTGGCAAAGGAACTAAATTAAGCCAGAAATGGGAACTTTTGACCCAGAGCTCGTTTCAACCACACACATGTCTTAGTGGTGTCCTGGGTCGGGGAAGCTAAAAAACCATTCCATTCGCTGATCTGAACTTTCCCTGAGGAGTTAGACTAAATCGTATCCCAGAATTAGAAAAAAAACCTGAGTTTAGCCAGAAAACGTAATTTTTGACTCGGTTTCGAACATACACATATTAGTGGTGTCCAAAATCGGGGAAGCTAAAGAACAATTCCATTTCCTCATCTGAGCTTTCCCTGAGGAGTTAGAACAAAGCTTATCTCCCATATGGCAAAGGAACTCTATTCAGCCAGAAAACGTAACTTTTGACCCAGAGCTCACTTTCGAACACGACAGGAAAGCTAAAAAACCACTCCATTCGCTGATCTGAACTTTCCCTGAGGAGTTCGACGAAAGCTTACCTCCCAAATGGCAAGAACTCAATTCAGCCAGAAAACGTATTTTTTGACCCAGAGCTCGGTACCGAAACACATACACATCCTAGTTGGGTCCTGAGTCAGGGAAGCTAAAAAACCATTCCATTCGCTGATCTGAACTTTCCCTGAGGAGTTAGACTAAATCGTATACCAGAATTGGCAAAAAACCTGAATTCAGCCAGAAAACCTAACTTTTGACCCAGAGCTCGGTTCGGAACCACATACAGGAAAGCTAAAAAAAACCATTCGCTGATCTGACCAAAGCTCCTCCCAATTGGCAAAGGAACTCAATACAGCCAGAAAAAGGAACTTTTGGCCCAGAGCTCGTTTCAACCCCATACACATCTTAGTGGAGTCCTGGGTCGGAGAAGCTAAAAAACCACTCCATTCGCTGATCTGAGGTTTCCCTGAGGAGTTAGACGAAAGCTTACCTCCCAAATGGCAAGAACTCAATTCAGCCAGAAAATGTATTTTTTGACCCAGAGCTCGGTACCGAAAGACATACACATCTTAGTTGGGTCCTGAGTCAGGGAAGCTAAAAAACCACTCCATTCGCTGACCTCAACTTTCCCTAAGGAGTTAGACTAAAATCCTGGCCCAGAGTTGTCAAAAAACCTTTATTCAGCCAGAAAACGTTTGACCCAGAGCTCGTTTCAACCACATACATATCTTAGAGGTGTCCTGAGTCGGGGAAGCTAGAAAACCACTCCATTCGCTGACCTGAACTTTTCCTGAGGAGTTAGACTAAATCGTATCCAAGAATTGGCAAAAAACCTGAATTCAGCCAGAAAACGTTACTTTTGTCACTAAGATCAGTTTCGAACACGACAGGAAAGCTAAAAAACCATTCTCTGATCTGACAAAAGCTCATCTCCCAATTGGCAAGGAACGCAATACAGCCAGAAAAAGGAACGTTTGGCCCAGAGCTCGTTTCAACCACATACACATCTTAGTGGAGTCCTGGGTCGGAGAAGCTAAAAAGACCACTCCATTCGCTGATCTGAGGTTTCCCTGAGGAGTTCGACCAAAGCTTACCTCCCAAATGGCAAAGGAACGCAATTCAGCCAGAAAAAGGAACATTTGGCCCAGAGCTCGGTACCGAACCACATAAACAGTTGGGTCCTGGGTCCGGGAAGCTAAAAAACCACTCCATTCGCTCATTTGAACTTTCCCTGAGGAGTTAGACTAAATCGTATACCAGAATTGGCAAAAAAACTGAATTCAGCCAGAAAACGTTACTTTTGACCCAGAGCTCAGTTTCGAACACGAAACACATATTGCTTATGTCCCATGACAGGAAAGCTAAAAAACCACTCCATTCGCTGATCTGACCAAAGCTCATCTCCCAATTGGCAAAGGAACTAAATTAAGCCAGAAATGGGAACTTTTGACCCAAGCTCGTTTCAACCACACACATGTCTTAGTGGTGTCCTGGGTCGGGGAAGCTAAAAAACCATTCCATTCGCTGATCTGAACTTTCCCTGAGGAGTTAGAACAAGCTTATCTCCCAATTGCAAAGGAACTCAATTCAGCGAGAAATCGTGACTTTTGACCCAGAGCTCGGTACCGAAACACATACAAATCTTAGTTGGGTCCTGAGTCAGGGAAGCTAAAAAACCACTCCATACGCTGACCTGAACTTTCCCTAAGGAGTTAGACTAGATCGTGTCCCAGAATTGGCAAAAAAACTTTATTCAGCCAGAAAACGTTTGACCCAGAGCTCAGTTTCGAACACGAAGCTAAAAAACCACTCCATTCGCTGATCTGAGCTTTCCCTGAGGAGTTAGACCAAAGCTTACGTCCCAAATGGCAAGAACGCAATTCAGCCAGAAAACGTAATTTTTGACCGGTTTCGAACAACATAAACATATTAGTGGTGTCCTGGGTCAGGGAAGCAAAAGAACAATTCCATTCGCTCATTGAGCTTTCAAAATACATATTGCATGACAGGAAAGCTAAAAAACCACTCCATTCGCTGATCTGACCAAAGCTCATCTCCCAATTGGCAAAGGAACTCAAGCCAGAAATGGCAAGTTTTTACCCAGAGCTCGTTTCAACCACACACATATTGGTGTCCTGGGTCAGGGAAGCTAAAAAAACCATTCCATTCGCTGATCTGAACTTTCCCTAAGGAGTTAGACTAAAATCCTGGCCCAGAGTTGTCAAAAAACCTTTATTCAGCCAGAAAACGTTTGACCCAGAGCTCGTTTCAACCACATACATATCTTAGAGGTGTCCTGAGTCGGGGAAGCTAGAAAACCACTCCATTCGCTGACCTGAACTTTTCCTGAGGAGTTAGACTAAATCGTATCCAAGAATTGGCAAAAAACCTGAATTCAGCCAGAAAACGTTACTTTTGTCCCTAAGATCAGTTTCGAACACGACAGGAAAGCTAAAAAACCATTCTCTGATCTGACAAAAGCTCATCTCCCAATTGGCAAGGAACGCAATACAGCCAGAAAAAGGAACGTTTGGCCCAGAGCTCGTTTCAACCACATACACATCTTAGTGGAGTCCTGGGTCAGAGAAGCTAAAAAGACCACTCCATTCGCTGATCTGAGGTTTCCCTGAGGAGTTCGACCAAAGCTTACCTCCCAAATGGCAAAGGAACGCAATTCAGCCAGAAAAAGGAACATTTGGCCCAGAGCTCGGTACCGAACCACATAAACAGTTGGGTCCTGGGTGCGGGAAGCTAAAAAACCACTCCATTCGCTCATTTGAACTTTCCCTGAGGAGTTAGACTAAATCGTATACCAGAATTGGCAAAAAAACTGAATTCAGCCAGAAAACGTTACTTTTGACCCATGACAGGAAAGCTAAAAAACCACTCCATTCGCTGATCTGACCAAAGCTCATCTCCCAATTGGCAAAGGAACACACATGTCTTAGTGGTGTCCTGGGTCGGGGAAGCTAAAAAACCATTCCATTCGCTGATCTGAACTTTCCCTGAGGAGTTAGACTAAATCGTATCCCAGAATTAGAAAAAAAACCTGAGTTTAGCCAGAAAACGTAATTTTTGACTCGGTTTCGAACATACACATATTAGTGGTGTCCAAAATCGGGGAAGCTAAAGAACAATTCCATTTCCTCATCTGAGCTTTCCCTGAGGAGTTAGAACAAAGCTTATCTCCCATATGGCAAAGGAACTCTATTCAGCCAGAAAACGTAACTTTTGACCCAGAGCTCACTTTCGAACACGACAGGAAAGCTAAAAAACCACTCCATTCGCTGATCTGAACTTTCCCTGAGGAGTTAGACTAAATAGTATCCCAGAATTGGAAAAAAACCTGAATTCAGCCAGAAAACCTAACCTTTGACCCAGAGCTCGGTTCGGAACCACATACAAGAAAGCTAAAAAACCACTCCATTCGCTGATCTGACCAAAGCTCCTCCCAATTGGCAAAGGAACTCAATACAGCCAGAAAAAGGAACTTTTGGCCCAGAGCTCGTTTCAACCCCATACACATCTTAGTGGAGTCCTGGGTCGGAGAAGCTAAAAAACCACTCCATTCGCTGATCTGAGGTTTCCCTGAGGAGTTCGACGAAAGCTTACCTCCCAAATGGCAAGAACTCAATTCAGCCAGAAAACGTATTTTTTGACCCAGAGCTCGGTACCGAAACACATACACATCCTAGTTGGGTCCTGAGTCAGGGAAGCTAAAAAACCATTCCATTCGCTGATCTGAACTTTCCCTGAGGAGTTAGACTAAATCGTATACCAGAATTGGCAAAAAACCTGAATTCAGCCAGAAAACCTTACTTTTGACCCAGAGCTCGGTTCGGAACCACATACAGGAAAGCTAAAAAAAACCATTCGCTGATCTGACCAAAGCTCCTCCCAATTGGCAAAGGAACTCAATACAGCCAGAAAAAGGAACTTTTGGCCCAGAGCTCGTTTCAACCCCATACACATCTTAGTGGAGTCCTGGGTCGGAGAAGCTAAAAAACCACTCCATTCGCTGATCTGAGCTTTCCCTGAGGAGTTAGACCAAAGCTTACGTCCCAAATGGCAAGAACTCAATTCAGCCAGAAAACCTAATTTTTGACCCAGAGCTCGGTTTCGAACAACATACACATAATAGTGGTGTCCTGGGTCAGGGAAGCTAAAGAACAATTCCATTCGCTCATTGAGCTTTCGAAATACATATTGCATGACAGGAAAGCTAAAAAACCACTCCATTCTCTGATCTCACCAAAGCTCATCTCCCAATTGGCAAAGGAACTCAATACAGCCAGAAAAAGGAACGTTTGGCCCAGAGCTCGTTTCGAACACGAAACACATATTGCTTATGTCCCATGACAGGAAAGCTAAAAAACCACTCCATTCGCTGATCTGACCAAAGCTCATCTCCCAATTGGCAAAGGAACTCAATACAGCCAGAAAAAGGAACTTTTGGCCCAGAGCTCGTTTCAACCACATACACATCTTAGTGGAGTCCTGGGTCGGAGAAGCTAAAAAACAATTCCATTCGCTCATCTGAGCTTTCCCTGAGGAGTTAGAACAAGCTTATCTCCCAATTGCAAAGGAACTCAATTCAGCGAGAAATCGTGACTTTTGACCCAGAGCTCGGTACCGAAACACATACAAATCTTAGTTGGGTCCTGAGTCAGGGAAGCTAAAAAACAACTCCATACGCTGACCTGAACTGTCCCTAAGGAGTTAGACTAAGATCGTGTCCCAGAATTGGCAAAAAAACTTTATTCAGCCAGAAAACGTTTGACCCAGAGCTCAGTTTCGAACACGAAGCTAAAAAACCACTCCATTCGCTGATCTGAGCTTTCCCTGAGGAGTTAGACCAAAGCTTACGTTCCAAATGGCAAGAACTCAATTCAGCCAGAAAACGTAATTTTTGACCCAGAGCTCGGTTTCGAACAACATACACATATTAGTGGTGTCCTGGGTCAGGGAAGCTAAAGAACAATTCCATTCGCTCATTGAGCTTTCGAAATACATATTGCATGACAGGAAAGGTAAAAAACCACTCCATTCTCTGATCTCACCAAAGCTCATCTCCCAATTGGCAAAGGAACTCAATACAGCCAGAAAATGGAACGTTTGGCCCAGAGCTCGTTTCGAACACGAAACACATATTGCTTATGTCCCATGACAGGAAAGCTAAAAAACCACTCCATTCGCTGATCTGACCAAAGCTCATCTCCCAATTGGCAAAGGAACTCAATACAGCCAGAAAAAGGAACGTTTGGCCCAGAGCTCGTTTCGAACACGAAACACATATTGCTTATGTCCCATGACAGGAAAGCTAAAAAACCACTCCATTCGCTGATCTGACCAAAGCTCATCTCCCAATTGGCAAAGGAACTGAATTAAGCCAGAAATTGGAACTTTTGACCCAGAGTTCGTTTCAACCACACACACATCTTAGAGGTGTCCTGCGTCGGGGAAGCTACAAAACCACTCCATTCGCTGACCTGAACTTTTCCTGAGGAGTTAGACTAAATCGAATCCAAGAAATGGCAAAAAACCTGAATTCAGCCAGAAAACGATACTTTTCTCCCTAAGCTCAGTTTCGAACACGACAGGAAAGCTAAAAAACCACTCCATTCGCTGATCTGACCAAAGCTCATCTCCCAATTGGCAAGGAACTCAATACAGCCAGAAAAAGGAACTTTTGGCCCAGAGCTCGTTTCAACCACATACACATCTTAGTGGAGTCCTGGGTCGGAGAACCTAAAAAACAATTCCATTCGCTCATCTGAGCTTTCCCTGAGGAGTTAGAACAAGCTTATCTCCCAATTCACAAAGGGACTCAATTCAGCCAGAAATCGTGACTTTTGACCGAAACACATACACATCTTAGTTGGGTCCTGAGTCAGGGAAGCTAAAAAAACCACTCCATTCGCTGATCTGAACTTTCCCTGAGGAATTAGACTAAATCGTATACCAGAATTGGCAAAAAACCTGAATTCAGCCAGGAAACCTAACTTTTGACCCAGAGCTCGGTTCGGAACCACATACAGGAAAGCTAAAAAAAACCACTCCATTCGCTGATCTGACCAAAGCTCCTCCCAATTGGCAAAGGAACTCAATACAGCCAGAAAAAGGAACTTTTGGCCCAGAGCTCGTTTCAACCCCATACACATCTTAGTGGAGTCCTGGGTCGGAGAAGCAAAAGAACCACTCCATTCGCTGATCTGAGGTTTCCCTGAGGAGTTAGACGAAAGCTTACCTCCCAAATGGCAAGAACGCAATTCAGCCAGAAAACGTATTTTTTGACCCAGAGCTCGGTACCGAAACACATACACATCCTAGTTGGGTCCTGAGTCAGGGAAGCTAAAAAACCATTCCATTCGCTGATCTGAACTTTCCCTGAGGAGTTAGACTAAATCGTATCCCAGAATTGGAAAAAAACCTGAATTCAGCCAGGAAACCTAACTTTTGACCCAGAGCTCGGTTCGGAACCACATACAGGAAAGCTAAAAAAAACCACTCCATTCGCGGATCTGACCAAAGCTCCTCCCAATTGGCAAAGGAACTCAATACAGCCAGAAAAAGGAACTTTTGGCCCAGAGCTCGTTTCAACCACATACACATCTTAGTGGAGTCCTGGGTCGGAGAAGCTAAAAAACAATTCCATTCGCTGATCTGAACTTTCCCTGAGGAGTTAGAACAAGCTTATCTCCCAATTGCAAAGGAACTCAATTCAGCGAGAAATCGTGACTTTTGACCCAGAGCTCGGTACCGAAACACATACAAATCTTAGTTGGGTCCTGAGTCAGGGAAGCTAAAAAACCACTCCATACGCTGACCTGAACTTTCCCTAAGGAGTTAGACTAGATCGTGTCCCAGAATTGGCAAAAAAACTTTATTCAGCCAGAAAACGTTTGACCCAGAGCTCAGTTTCGAACACGAAGCTAAAAAACCACTCCATTCGCTGATCTGAGCTTTCCCTGAGGAGTTAGACCAAAGCTTACGTCCCAAATGGCAAGAACGCAATTCAGCCAGAAAACGTAATTTTTGACCGGTTTCGAACAACATAAACATATTAGTGGTGTCCTGGGTCAGGGAAGCAAAAGAACAATTCCATTCGCTCATTGAGCTTTCAAAATACATATTGCATGACAGGAAAGCTAAAAAACCACTCCATTCGCTGATCTGACCAAAGCTCATCTCCCAATTGGCAAAGGAACTCAAGCCAGAAATGGCAAGTTTTTACCCAGAGCTCGTTTCAACCACACACATATTGGTGTCCTGGGTCAGGGAAGCTAAAAAAACCATTCCATTCGCTGATCTGAACTTTCCCTAAGGAGTTAGACTAAAATCCTGGCCCAGAGTTGTCAAAAAACCTTTATTCAGCCAGAAAACGTTTGACCCAGAGCTCGTTTCAACCACATACATATCTTAGAGGTGTCCTGAGTCGGGGAAGCTAGAAAACCACTCCATTCGCTGACCTGAACTTTTCCTGAGGAGTTAGACTAAATCGTATCCAAGAATTGGCAAAAAACCTGAATTCAGCCAGAAAACGTTACTTTTGTCCCTAAGATCAGTTTCGAACACGACAGGAAAGCTAAAAAACCATTCTCTGATCTGACAAAAGCTCATCTCCCAATTGGCAAGGAACGCAATACAGCCAGAAAAAGGAACGTTTGGCCCAGAGCTCGTTTCAACCACATACACATCTTAGTGGAGTCCTGGGTCAGAGAAGCTAAAAAGACCACTCCATTCGCTGATCTGAGGTTTCCCTGAGGAGTTCGACCAAAGCTTACCTCCCAAATGGCAAAGGAACGCAATTCAGCCAGAAAAAGGAACATTTGGCCCAGAGCTCGGTACCGAACCACATAAACAGTTGGGTCCTGGGTGCGGGAAGCTAAAAAACCACTCCATTCGCTCATTTGAACTTTCCCTGAGGAGTTAGACTAAATCGTATACCAGAATTGGCAAAAAAACTGAATTCAGCCAGAAAACGTTACTTTTGACCCATGACAGGAAAGCTAAAAAACCACTCCATTCGCTGATCTGACCAAAGCTCATCTCCCAATTGGCAAAGGAACACACATGTCTTAGTGGTGTCCTGGGTCGGGGAAGCTAAAAAACCATTCCATTCGCTGATCTGAACTTTCCCTGAGGAGTTAGACTAAATCGTATCCCAGAATTAGAAAAAAAACCTGAGTTTAGCCAGAAAACGTAATTTTTGACTCGGTTTCGAACATACACATATTAGTGGTGTCCAAAATCGGGGAAGCTAAAGAACAATTCCATTTCCTCATCTGAGCTTTCCCTGAGGAGTTAGAACAAAGCTTATCTCCCATATGGCAAAGGAACTCTATTCAGCCAGAAAACGTAACTTTTGACCCAGAGCTCACTTTCGAACACGACAGGAAAGCTAAAAAACCACTCCATTCGCTGATCTGAACTTTCCCTGAGGAGTTAGACTAAATAGTATCCCAGAATTGGAAAAAAACCTGAATTCAGCCAGAAAACCTAACCTTTGACCCAGAGCTCGGTTCGGAACCACATACAAGAAAGCTAAAAAACCACTCCATTCGCTGATCTGACCAAAGCTCCTCCCAATTGGCAAAGGAACTCAATACAGCCAGAAAAAGGAACTTTTGGCCCAGAGCTCGTTTCAACCCCATACACATCTTAGTGGAGTCCTGGGTCGGAGAAGCTAAAAAACCACTCCATTCGCTGATCTGAGGTTTCCCTGAGGAGTTCGACGAAAGCTTACCTCCCAAATGGCAAGAACTCAATTCAGCCAGAAAATGTATTTTTTGACCCAGAGCTCGGTACCGAAAGACATACACATCTTAGTTGGGTCCTGAGTCAGGGAAGCTAAAAAACCACTCCATTCGCTGACCTCAACTTTCCCTAAGGAGTTAGACTAAAATCCTGGCCCAGAGTTGTCAAAAAACCTTTATTCAGCCAGAAAACGTTTGACCCAGAGCTCGTTTCAACCACATACATATCTTAGAGGTGTCCTGAGTCGGGGAAGCTAGAAAACCACTCCATTCGCTGACCTGAACTTTTCCTGAGGAGTTAGACTAAATCGTATCCAAGAATTGGCAAAAAACCTGAATTCAGCCAGAAAACGTTACTTTTGTCACTAAGATCAGTTTCGAACACGACAGG
The DNA here is from genome assembly GCF_964273705.1 of Natrix helvetica. Taxonomy (NCBI): domain Eukaryota; kingdom Metazoa; phylum Chordata; class Lepidosauria; order Squamata; family Natricidae; genus Natrix; species Natrix helvetica. Next base: position 12,265,672 of record NC_138565.1, read on the forward strand.
AAAGCTAAAAAACCATTCTCTGATCTGACAAAAGCTCATCTCCCAATTGGCAAGGAACGCAATACAGCCAGAAAAAGGAACGTTTGGCCCAGAGCTCGTTTCAACCACATACACATCTTAGTGGAGTCCTGGGTCGGAGAAGCTAAAAAGACCACTCCATTCGCTGATCTGAGGTTTCCCTGAGGAGTTCGACCAAAGCTTACCTCCCAAATGGCAAAGGAACGCAATTCAGCCAGAAAAAGGAACATTTGGCCCAGAGCTCGGTACCGAACCACATAAACAGTTGGGTCCTGGGTCCGGGAAGCTAAAAAACCACTCCATTCGCTCATTTGAACTTTCCCTGAGGAGTTAGACTAAATCGTATACCAGAATTGGCAAAAAAACTGAATTCAGCCAGAAAACGTTACTTTTGACCCAGAGCTCAGTTTCGAACACGAAACACATATTGCTTATGTCCCATGACAGGAAAGCTAAAAAACCACTCCATTCGCTGATCTGACCAAAGCTCATCTCCCAATTGGCAAAGGAACTAAATTAAGCCAGAAATGGGAACTTTTGACCCAAGCTCGTTTCAACCACACACATGTCTTAGTGGTGTCCTGGGTCGGGGAAGCTAAAAAACCATTCCATTCGCTGATCTGAACTTTCCCTGAGGAGTTAGAACAAGCTTATCTCCCAATTGCAAAGGAACTCAATTCAGCGAGAAATCGTGACTTTTGACCCAGAGCTCGGTACCGAAACACATACAAATCTTAGTTGGGTCCTGAGTCAGGGAAGCTAAAAAACCACTCCATACGCTGACCTGAACTTTCCCTAAGGAGTTAGACTAGATCGTGTCCCAGAATTGGCAAAAAAACTTTATTCAGCCAGAAAACGTTTGACCCAGAGCTCAGTTTCGAACACGAAGCTAAAAAACCACTCCATTCGCTGATCTGAGCTTTCCCTGAGGAGTTAGACCAAAGCTTACGTCCCAAATGGCAAGAACGCAATTCAGCCAGAAAACGTAATTTTTGACCGGTTTCGAACAACATAAACATATTAGTGGTGTCCTGGGTCAGGGAAGCAAAAGAACAATTCCATTCGCTCATTGAGCTTTCAAAATACATATTGCATGACAGGAAAGCTAAAAAACCACTCCATTCGCTGATCTGACCAAAGCTCATCTCCCAATTGGCAAAGGAACTCAAGCCAGAAATGGCAAGTTTTTACCCAGAGCTCGTTTCAACCACACACATATTGGTGTCCTGGGTCAGGGAAGCTAAAAAAACCATTCCATTCGCTGATCTGAACTTTCCCTAAGGAGTTAGACTAAAATCCTGGCCCAGAGTTGTCAAAAAACCTTTATTCAGCCAGAAAACGTTTGACCCAGAGCTCGTTTCAACCACATACATATCTTAGAGGTGTCCTGAGTCGGGGAAGCTAGAAAACCACTCCATTCGCTGACCTGAACTTTTCCTGAGGAGTTAGACTAAATCGTATCCAAGAATTGGCAAAAAACCTGAATTCAGCCAGAAAACGTTACTTTTGTCCCTAAGATCAGTTTCGAACACGACAGGAAAGCTAAAAAACCATTCTCTGATCTGACAAAAGCTCATCTCCCAATTGGCAAGGAACGCAATACAGCCAGAAAAAGGAACGTTTGGCCCAGAGCTCGTTTCAACCACATACACATCTTAGTGGAGTCCTGGGTCAGAGAAGCTAAAAAGACCACTCCATTCGCTGATCTGAGGTTTCCCTGAGGAGTTCGACCAAAGCTTACCTCCCAAATGGCAAAGGAACGCAATTCAGCCAGAAAAAGGAACATTTGGCCCAGAGCTCGGTACCGAACCACATAAACAGTTGGGTCCTGGGTGCGGGAAGCTAAAAAACCACTCCATTCGCTCATTTGAACTTTCCCTGAGGAGTTAGACTAAATCGTATACCAGAATTGGCAAAAAAACTGAATTCAGCCAGAAAACGTTACTTTTGACCCATGACAGGAAAGCTAAAAAACCACTCCATTCGCTGATCTGACCAAAGCTCATCTCCCAATTGGCAAAGGAACTAAATTAAGCCAGAAATGGGAACTTTTGACCCAGAGCTCGTTTCAACCACACACATGTCTTAGTGGTGTCCTGGGTCGGGGAAGCTAAAAAACCATTCCATTCGCTGATCTGAACTTTCCCTGAGGAGTTAGACTAAATCGTATCCCAGAATTAGAAAAAAAACCTGAGTTTAGCCAGAAAACGTAATTTTTGACTCGGTTTCGAACATACACATATTAGTGGTGTCCAAAATCGGGGAAGCTAAAGAACAATTCCATTTCCTCATCTGAGCTTTCCCTGAGGAGTTAGAACAAAGCTTATCTCCCATATGGCAAAGGAACTCTATTCAGCCAGAAAACGTAACTTTTGACCCAGAGCTCACTTTCGAACACGACAGGAAAGCTAAAAAACCACTCCATTCGCTGATCTGAACTTTCCCTGAGGAGTTCGACGAAAGCTTACCTCCCAAATGGCAAGAACTCAATTCAGCCAGAAAACGTATTTTTTGACCCAGAGCTCGGTACCGAAACACATACACATCCTAGTTGGGTCCTGAGTCAGGGAAGCTAAAAAACCATTCCATTCGCTGATCTGAACTTTCCCTGAGGAGTTAGACTAAATCGTATACCAGAATTGGCAAAAAACCTGAATTCAGCCAGAAAACCTAACTTTTGACCCAGAGCTCGGTTCGGAACCACATACAGGAAAGCTAAAAAAAACCATTCGCTGATCTGACCAAAGCTCCTCCCAATTGGCAAAGGAACTCAATACAGCCAGAAAAAGGAACTTTTGGCCCAGAGCTCGTTTCAACCCCATACACATCTTAGTGGAGTCCTGGGTCGGAGAAGCTAAAAAACCACTCCATTCGCTGATCTGAGGTTTCCCTGAGGAGTTAGACGAAAGCTTACCTCCCAAATGGCAAGAACTCAATTCAGCCAGAAAATGTATTTTTTGACCCAGAGCTCGGTACCGAAAGACATACACATCTTAGTTGGGTCCTGAGTCAGGGAAGCTAAAAAACCACTCCATTCGCTGACCTCAACTTTCCCTAAGGAGTTAGACTAAAATCCTGGCCCAGAGTTGTCAAAAAACCTTTATTCAGCCAGAAAACGTTTGACCCAGAGCTCGTTTCAACCACATACATATCTTAGAGGTGTCCTGAGTCGGGGAAGCTAGAAAACCACTCCATTCGCTGACCTGAACTTTTCCTGAGGAGTTAGACTAAATCGTATCCAAGAATTGGCAAAAAACCTGAATTCAGCCAGAAAACGTTACTTTTGTCACTAAGATCAGTTTCGAACACGACAGGAAAGCTAAAAAACCATTCTCTGATCTGACAAAAGCTCATCTCCCAATTGGCAAGGAACGCAATACAGCCAGAAAAAGGAACGTTTGGCCCAGAGCTCGTTTCAACCACATACACATCTTAGTGGAGTCCTGGGTCGGAGAAGCTAAAAAGACCACTCCATTCGCTGATCTGAGGTTTCCCTGAGGAGTTCGACCAAAGCTTACCTCCCAAATGGCAAAGGAACGCAATTCAGCCAGAAAAAGGAACATTTGGCCCAGAGCTCGGTACCGAACCACATAAACAGTTGGGTCCTGGGTCCGGGAAGCTAAAAAACCACTCCATTCGCTCATTTGAACTTTCCCTGAGGAGTTAGACTAAATCGTATACCAGAATTGGCAAAAAAACTGAATTCAGCCAGAAAACGTTACTTTTGACCCAGAGCTCAGTTTCGAACACGAAACACATATTGCTTATGTCCCATGACAGGAAAGCTAAAAAACCACTCCATTCGCTGATCTGACCAAAGCTCATCTCCCAATTGGCAAAGGAACTAAATTAAGCCAGAAATGGGAACTTTTGACCCAAGCTCGTTTCAACCACACACATGTCTTAGTGGTGTCCTGGGTCGGGGAAGCTAAAAAACCATTCCATTCGCTGATCTGAACTTTCCCTGAGGAGTTAGAACAAGCTTATCTCCCAATTGCAAAGGAACTCAATTCAGCGAGAAATCGTGACTTTTGACCCAGAGCTCGGTACCGAAACACATACAAATCTTAGTTGGGTCCTGAGTCAGGGAAGCTAAAAAACCACTCCATACGCTGACCTGAACTTTCCCTAAGGAGTTAGACTAGATCGTGTCCCAGAATTGGCAAAAAAACTTTATTCAGCCAGAAAACGTTTGACCCAGAGCTCAGTTTCGAACACGAAGCTAAAAAACCACTCCATTCGCTGATCTGAGCTTTCCCTGAGGAGTTAGACCAAAGCTTACGTCCCAAATGGCAAGAACGCAATTCAGCCAGAAAACGTAATTTTTGACCGGTTTCGAACAACATAAACATATTAGTGGTGTCCTGGGTCAGGGAAGCAAAAGAACAATTCCATTCGCTCATTGAGCTTTCAAAATACATATTGCATGACAGGAAAGCTAAAAAACCACTCCATTCGCTGATCTGACCAAAGCTCATCTCCCAATTGGCAAAGGAACTCAAGCCAGAAATGGCAAGTTTTTACCCAGAGCTCGTTTCAACCACACACATATTGGTGTCCTGGGTCAGGGAAGCTAAAAAAACCATTCCATTCGCTGATCTGAACTTTCCCTAAGGAGTTAGACTAAAATCCTGGCCCAGAGTTGTCAAAAAACCTTTATTCAGCCAGAAAACGTTTGACCCAGAGCTCGTTTCAACCACATACATATCTTAGAGGTGTCCTGAGTCGGGGAAGCTAGAAAACCACTCCATTCGCTGACCTGAACTTTTCCTGAGGAGTTAGACTAAATCGTATCCAAGAATTGGCAAAAAACCTGAATTCAGCCAGAAAACGTTACTTTTGTCCCTAAGATCAGTTTCGAACACGACAGGAAAGCTAAAAAACCATTCTCTGATCTGACAAAAGCTCATCTCCCAATTGGCAAGGAACGCAATACAGCCAGAAAAAGGAACGTTTGGCCCAGAGCTCGTTTCAACCACATACACATCTTAGTGGAGTCCTGGGTCAGAGAAGCTAAAAAGACCACTCCATTCGCTGATCTGAGGTTTCCCTGAGGAGTTCGACCAAAGCTTACCTCCCAAATGGCAAAGGAACGCAATTCAGCCAGAAAAAGGAACATTTGGCCCAGAGCTCGGTACCGAACCACATAAACAGTTGGGTCCTGGGTGCGGGAAGCTAAAAAACCACTCCATTCGCTCATTTGAACTTTCCCTGAGGAGTTAGACTAAATCGTATACCAGAATTGGCAAAAAAACTGAATTCAGCCAGAAAACGTTACTTTTGACCCATGACAGGAAAGCTAAAAAACCACTCCATTCGCTGATCTGACCAAAGCTCATCTCCCAATTGGCAAAGGAACTAAATTAAGCCAGAAATGGGAACTTTTGACCCAGAGCTCGTTTCAACCACACACATGTCTTAGTGGTGTCCTGGGTCGGGGAAGCTAAAAAACCATTCCATTCGCTGATCTGAACTTTCCCTGAGGAGTTAGACTAAATCGTATCCCAGAATTAGAAAAAAAACCTGAGTTTAGCCAGAAAACGTAATTTTTGACTCGGTTTCGAACATACACATATTAGTGGTGTCCAAAATCGGGGAAGCTAAAGAACAATTCCATTTCCTCATCTGAGCTTTCCCTGAGGAGTTAGAACAAAGCTTATCTCCCATATGGCAAAGGAACTCTATTCAGCCAGAAAACGTAACTTTTGACCCAGAGCTCACTTTCGAACACGACAGGAAAGCTAAAAAACCACTCCATTCGCTGATCTGAACTTTCCCTGAGGAGTTCGACGAAAGCTTACCTCCCAAATGGCAAGAACTCAATTCAGCCAGAAAACGTATTTTTTGACCCAGAGCTCGGTACCGAAACACATACACATCCTAGTTGGGTCCTGAGTCAGGGAAGCTAAAAAACCATTCCATTCGCTGATCTGAACTTTCCCTGAGGAGTTAGACTAAATCGTATACCAGAATTGGCAAAAAACCTGAATTCAGCCAGAAAACCTAACTTTTGACCCAGAGCTCGGTTCGGAACCACATACAGGAAAGCTAAAAAAAACCATTCGCTGATCTGACCAAAGCTCCTCCCAATTGGCAAAGGAACTCAATACAGCCAGAAAAAGGAACTTTTGGCCCAGAGCTCGTTTCAACCCCATACACATCTTAGTGGAGTCCTGGGTCGGAGAAGCTAAAAAACCACTCCATTCGCTGATCTGAGGTTTCCCTGAGGAGTTAGACGAAAGCTTACCTCCCAAATGGCAAGAACTCAATTCAGCCAGAAAATGTATTTTTTGACCCAGAGCTCGGTACCGAAAGACATACACATCTTAGTTGGGTCCTGAGTCAGGGAAGCTAAAAAACCACTCCATTCGCTGACCTCAACTTTCCCTAAGGAGTTAGACTAAAATCCTGGCCCAGAGTTGTCAAAAAACCTTTATTCAGCCAGAAAACGTTTGACCCAGAGCTCGTTTCAACCACATACATATCTTAGAGGTGTCCTGAGTCGGGGAAGCTAGAAAACCACTCCATTCGCTGACCTGAACTTTTCCTGAGGAGTTAGACTAAATCGTATCCAAGAATTGGCAAAAAACCTGAATTCAGCCAGAAAACGTTACTTTTGTCACTAAGATCAGTTTCGAACACGACAGGAAAGCTAAAAAACCATTCTCTGATCTGACAAAAGCTCATCTCCCAATTGGCAAGGAACGCAATACAGCCAGAAAAAGGAACGTTTGGCCCAGAGCTCGTTTCAACCACATACACATCTTAGTGGAGTCCTGGGTCGGAGAAGCTAAAAAGACCACTCCATTCGCTGATCTGAGGTTTCCCTGAGGAGTTCGACCAAAGCTTACCTCCCAAATGGCAAAGGAACGCAATTCAGCCAGAAAAAGGAACATTTGGCCCAGAGCTCGGTACCGAACCACATAAACAGTTGGGTCCTGGGTCCGGGAAGCTAAAAAACCACTCCATTCGCTCATTTGAACTTTCCCTGAGGAGTTAGACTAAATCGTATACCAGAATTGGCAAAAAAACTGAATTCAGCCAGAAAACGTTACTTTTGACCCAGAGCTCAGTTTCGAACACGAAACACATATTGCTTATGTCCCATGACAGGAAAGCTAAAAAACCACTCCATTCGCTGATCTGACCAAAGCTCATCTCCCAATTGGCAAAGGAACTAAATTAAGCCAGAAATGGGAACTTTTGACCCAAGCTCGTTTCAACCACACACATGTCTTAGTGGTGTCCTGGGTCGGGGAAGCTAAAAAACCATTCCATTCGCTGATCTGAACTTTCCCTGAGGAGTTAGAACAAGCTTATCTCCCAATTGCAAAGGAACTCAATTCAGCGAGAAATCGTGACTTTTGACCCAGAGCTCGGTACCGAAACACATACAAATCTTAGTTGGGTCCTGAGTCAGGGAAGCTAAAAAACCACTCCATACGCTGACCTGAACTTTCCCTAAGGAGTTAGACTAGATCGTGTCCCAGAATTGGCAAAAAAACTTTATTCAGCCAGAAAACGTTTGACCCAGAGCTCAGTTTCGAACACGAAGCTAAAAAACCACTCCATTCGCTGATCTGAGCTTTCCCTGAGGAGTTAGACCAAAGCTTACGTCCCAAATGGCAAGAACGCAATTCAGCCAGAAAACGTAATTTTTGACCGGTTTCGAACAACATAAACATATTAGTGGTGTCCTGGGTCAGGGAAGCAAAAGAACAATTCCATTCGCTCATTGAGCTTTCAAAATACATATTGCATGACAGGAAAGCTAAAAAACCACTCCATTCGCTGATCTGACCAAAGCTCATCTCCCAATTGGCAAAGGAACTCAAGCCAGAAATGGCAAGTTTTTACCCAGAGCTCGTTTCAACCACACACATATTGGTGTCCTGGGTCAGGGAAGCTAAAAAAACCATTCCATTCGCTGATCTGAACTTTCCCTAAGGAGTTAGACTAAAATCCTGGCCCAGAGTTGTCAAAAAACCTTTATTCAGCCAGAAAACGTTTGACCCAGAGCTCGTTTCAACCACATACATATCTTAGAGGTGTCCTGAGTCGGGGAAGCTAGAAAACCACTCCATTCGCTGACCTGAACTTTTCCTGAGGAGTTAGACTAAATCGTATCCAAGAATTGGCAAAAAACCTGAATTCAGCCAGAAAACGTTACTTTTGTCCCTAAGATCAGTTTCGAACACGACAGGAAAGCTAAAAAACCATTCTCTGATCTGACAAAAGCTCATCTCCCAATTGGCAAGGAACGCAATACAGCCAGAAAAAGGAACGTTTGGCCCAGAGCTCGTTTCAACCACATACACATCTTAGTGGAGTCCTGGGTCAGAGAAGCTAAAAAGACCACTCCATTCGCTGATCTGAGGTTTCCCTGAGGAGTTCGACCAAAGCTTACCTCCCAAATGGCAAAGGAACGCAATTCAGCCAGAAAAAGGAACATTTGGCCCAGAGCTCGGTACCGAACCACATAAACAGTTGGGTCCTGGGTGCGGGAAGCTAAAAAACCACTCCATTCGCTCATTTGAACTTTCCCTGAGGAGTTAGACTAAATCGTATACCAGAATTGGCAAAAAAACTGAATTCAGCCAGAAAACGTTACTTTTGACCCATGACAGGAAAGCTCAAAAACCACTCCATTCGCTGATCTGACCAAAGCTCATCTCCCAATTGGCAAAGGAACACACATGTCTTAGTGGTGTCCTGGGTCGGGGAAGCTAAAAAACCATTCCATTCGCTGATCTGAACTTTCCCTGAGGAGTTAGACTAAATCGTATCCCAGAATTAGAAAAAAAACCTGAGTTTAGCCAGAAAACGTAATTTTTGACTCGGTTTCGAACATACACATATTAGTGGTGTCCAAAATCGGGGAAGCTAAAGAACAATTCCATTTCCTCATCTGAGCTTTCCCTGAGGAGTTAGAACAAAGCTTATCTCCCATATGGCAAAGGAACTCTATTCAGCCAGAAAACGTAACTTTTGACCCAGAGCTCACTTTCGAACACGACAGGAAAGCTAAAAAACCACTCCATTCGCTGATCTGAACTTTCCCTGAGGAGTTAGACTAAATAGTATCCCAGAATTGGAAAAAAACCTGAATTCAGCCAGAAAACCTAACCTTTGACCCAGAGCTCGGTTCGGAACCACATACAAGAAAGCTAAAAAACCACTCCATTCGCTGATCTGACCAAAGCTCCTCCCAATTGGCAAAGGAACTCAATACAGCCAGAAAAAGGAACTTTTGGCCCAGAGCTCGTTTCAACCCCATACACATCTTAGTGGAGTCCTGGGTCGGAGAAGCTAAAAAACCACTCCATTCGCTGATCTGAGGTTTCCCTGAGGAGTTCGACGAAAGCTTACCTCCCAAATGGCAAGAACTCAATTCAGCCAGAAAACGTATTTTTTGACCCAGAGCTCGGTACCGAAACACATACACATCCTAGTTGGGTCCTGAGTCAGGGAAGCTAAAAAACCATTCCATTCGCTGATCTGAACTTTCCCTGAGGAGTTAGACTAAATCGTATACCAGAATTGGCAAAAAACCTGAATTCAGCCAGAAAACCTTACTTTTGACCCAGAGCTCGGTTCGGAACCACATACAGGAAAGCTAAAAAAAACCATTCGCTGATCTGACCAAAGCTCCTCCCAATTGGCAAAGGAACTCAATACAGCCAGAAAAAGGAACTTTTGGCCCAGAGCTCGTTTCAACCCCATACACATCTTAGTGGAGTCCTGGGTCGGAGAAGCTAAAAAACCACTCCATTCGCTGATCTGAGCTTTCCCTGAGGAGTTAGACCAAAGCTTACGTCCCAAATGGCAAGAACTCAATTCAGCCAGAAAACCTAATTTTTGACCCAGAGCTCGGTTTCGAACAACATACACATAATAGTGGTGTCCTGGGTCAGGGAAGCTAAAGAACAATTCCATTCGCTCATTGAGCTTTCGAAATACATATTGCATGACAGGAAAGCTAAAAAACCACTCCATTCTCTGATCTCACCAAAGCTCATCTCCCAATTGGCAAAGGAACTCAATACAGCCAGAAAAAGGAACGTTTGGCCCAGAGCTCGTTTCGAACACGAAACACATATTGCTTATGTCCCATGACAGGAAAGCTAAAAAACCACTCCATTCGCTGATCTGACCAAAGCTCATCTCCCAATTGGCAAAGGAACTCAATACAGCCAGAAAAAGGAACTTTTGGCCCAGAGCTCGTTTCAACCACATACACATCTTAGTGGAGTCCTGGGTCGGAGAAGCTAAAAAACAATTCCATTCGCTCATCTGAGCTTTCCCTGAGGAGTTAGAACAAGCTTATCTCCCAATTGCAAAGGAACTCAATTCAGCGAGAAATCGTGACTTTTGACCCAGAGCTCGGTACCGAAACACATACAAATCTTAGTTGGGTCCTGAGTCAGGGAAGCTAAAAAACAACTCCATACGCTGACCTGAACTGTCCCTAAGGAGTTAGACTAAGATCGTGTCCCAGAATTGGCAAAAAAACTTTATTCAGCCAGAAAACGTTTGACCCAGAGCTCAGTTTCGAACACGAAGCTAAAAAACCACTCCATTCGCTGATCTGAGCTTTCCCTGAGGAGTTAGACCAAAGCTTACGTTCCAAATGGCAAGAACTCAATTCAGCCAGAAAACGTAATTTTTGACCCAGAGCTCGGTTTCGAACAACATACACATATTAGTGGTGTCCTGGGTCAGGGAAGCTAAAGAACAATTCCATTCGCTCATTGAGCTTTCGAAATACATATTGCATGACAGGAAAGGTAAAAAACCACTCCATTCTCTGATCTCACCAAAGCTCATCTCCCAATTGGCAAAGGAACTCAATACAGCCAGAAAATGGAACGTTTGGCCCAGAGCTCGTTTCGAACACGAAACACATATTGCTTATGTCCCATGACAGGAAAGCTAAAAAACCACTCCATTCGCTGATCTGACCAAAGCTCATCTCCCAATTGGCAAAGGAACTCAATACAGCCAGAAAAAGGAACGTTTGGCCCAGAGCTCGTTTCGAACACGAAACACATATTGCTTATGTCCCATGACAGGAAAGCTAAAAAACCACTCCATTCGCTGATCTGACCAAAGCTCATCTCCCAATTGGCAAAGGAACTGAATTAAGCCAGAAATTGGAACTTTTGACCCAGAGTTCGTTTCAACCACACACACATCTTAGAGGTGTCCTGCGTCGGGGAAGCTACAAAACCACTCCATTCGCTGACCTGAACTTTTCCTGAGGAGTTAGACTAAATCGAATCCAAGAAATGGCAAAAAACCTGAATTCAGCCAGAAAACGATACTTTTCTCCCTAAGCTCAGTTTCGAACACGACAGGAAAGCTAAAAAACCACTCCATTCGCTGATCTGACCAAAGCTCATCTCCCAATTGGCAAGGAACTCAATACAGCCAGAAAAAGGAACTTTTGGCCCAGAGCTCGTTTCAACCACATACACATCTTAGTGGAGTCCTGGGTCGGAGAACCTAAAAAACAATTCCATTCGCTCATCTGAGCTTTCCCTGAGGAGTTAGAACAAGCTTATCTCCCAATTCACAAAGGGACTCAATTCAGCCAGAAATCGTGACTTTTGACCGAAACACATACACATCTTAGTTGGGTCCTGAGTCAGGGAAGCTAAAAAAACCACTCCATTCGCTGATCTGAACTTTCCCTGAGGAATTAGACTAAATCGTATACCAGAATTGGCAAAAAACCTGAATTCAGCCAGGAAACCTAACTTTTGACCCAGAGCTCGGTTCGGAACCACATACAGGAAAGCTAAAAAAAACCACTCCATTCGCTGATCTGACCAAAGCTCCTCCCAATTGGCAAAGGAACTCAATACAGCCAGAAAAAGGAACTTTTGGCCCAGAGCTCGTTGCAACCCCATACACATCTTAGTGGAGTCCTGGGTCGGAGAAGCAAAAGAACCACTCCATTCGCTGATCTGAGGTTTCCCTGAGGAGTTAGACGAAAGCTTACCTCCCAAATGGCAAGAACGCAATTCAGCCAGAAAACGTATTTTTTGACCCAGAGCTCGGTACCGAAACACATACACATCCTAGTTGGGTCCTGAGTCAGGGAAGCTAAAAAACCATTCCATTCGCTGATCTGAACTTTCCCTGAGGAGTTAGACTAAATCGTATCCCAGAATTGGAAAAAAACCTGAATTCAGCCAGGAAACCTAACTTTTGACCCAGAGCTCGGTTCGGAACCACATACAGGAAAGCTAAAAAAAACCACTCCATTCGCGGATCTGACCAAAGCTCCTCCCAATTGGCAAAGGAACTCAATACAGCCAGAAAAAGGAACTTTTGGCCCAGAGCTCGTTTCAACCACATACACATCTTAGTGGAGTCCTGGGTCGGAGAAGCTAAAAAACAATTCCATTCGCTGATCTGAACTTTCCCTGAGGAGTTAGAACAAGCTTATCTCCCAATTGCAAAGGAACTCAATTCAGCGAGAAATCGTGACTTTTGACCCAGAGCTCGGTACCGAAACACATACAAATCTTAGTTGGGTCCTGAGTCAGGGAAGCTAAAAAACCACTCCATACGCTGACCTGAACTTTCCCTAAGGAGTTAGACTAGATCGTGTCCCAGAATTGGCAAAAAAACTTTATTCAGCCAGAAAACGTTTGACCCAGAGCTCAGTTTCGAACACGAAGCTAAAAAACCACTCCATTCGCTGATCTGAGCTTTCCCTGAGGAGTTAGACCAAAGCTTACGTCCCAAATGGCAAGAACGCAATTCAGCCAGAAAACGTAATTTTTGACCGGTTTCGAACAACATAAACATATTAGTGGTGTCCTGGGTCAGGGAAGCAAAAGAACAATTCCATTCGCTCATTGAGCTTTCAAAATACATATTGCATGACAGGAAAGCTAAAAAACCACTCCATTCGCTGATCTGACCAAAGCTCATCTCCCAATTGGCAAAGGAACTCAAGCCAGAAATGGCAAGTTTTTACCCAGAGCTCGTTTCAACCACACACATATTGGTGTCCTGGGTCAGGGAAGCTAAAAAAACCATTCCATTCGCTGATCTGAACTTTCCCTAAGGAGTTAGACTAAAATCCTGGCCCAGAGTTGTCAAAAAACCTTTATTCAGCCAGAAAACGTTTGACCCAGAGCTCGTTTCAACCACATACATATCTTAGAGGTGTCCTGAGTCGGGGAAGCTAGAAAACCACTCCATTCGCTGACCTGAACTTTTCCTGAGGAGTTAGACTAAATCGTATCCAAGAATTGGCAAAAAACCTGAATTCAGCCAGAAAACGTTACTTTTGTCCCTAAGATCAGTTTCGAACACGACAGGAAAGCTAAAAAACCATTCTCTGATCTGACAAAAGCTCATCTCCCAATTGGCAAGGAACGCAATACAGCCAGAAAAAGGAACGTTTGGCCCAGAGCTCGTTTCAACCACATACACATCTTAGTGGAGTCCTGGGTCAGAGAAGCTAAAAAGACCACTCCATTCGCTGATCTGAGGTTTCCCTGAGGAGTTCGACCAAAGCTTACCTCCCAAATGGCAAAGGAACGCAATTCAGCCAGAAAAAGGAACATTTGGCCCAGAGCTCGGTACCGAACCACATAAACAGTTGGGTCCTGGGTGCGGGAAGCTAAAAAACCACTCCATTCGCTCATTTGAACTTTCCCTGAGGAGTTAGACTAAATCGTATACCAGAATTGGCAAAAAAACTGAATTCAGCCAGAAAACGTTACTTTTGACCCATGACAGGAAAGCTAAAAAACCACTCCATTCGCTGATCTGACCAAAGCTCATCTCCCAATTGGCAAAGGAACACACATGTCTTAGTGGTGTCCTGGGTCGGGGAAGCTAAAAAACCATTCCATTCGCTGATCTGAACTTTCCCTGAGGAGTTAGACTAAATCGTATCCCAGAATTAGAAAAAAAACCTGAGTTTAGCCAGAAAACGTAATTTTTGACTCGGTTTCGAACATACACATATTAGTGGTGTCCAAAATCGGGGAAGCTAAAGAACAATTCCATTTCCTCATCTGAGCTTTCCCTGAGGAGTTAGAACAAAGCTTATCTCCCATATGGCAAAGGAACTCTATTCAGCCAGAAAACGTAACTTTTGACCCAGAGCTCACTTTCGAACACGACAGGAAAGCTAAAAAACCACTCCATTCGCTGATCTGAACTTTCCCTGAGGAGTTAGACTAAATAGTATCCCAGAATTGGAAAAAAACCTGAATTCAGCCAGAAAACCTAACCTTTGACCCAGAGCTCGGTTCGGAACCACATACAAGAAAGCTAAAAAACCACTCCATTCGCTGATCTGACCAAAGCTCCTCCCAATTGGCAAAGGAACTCAATACAGCCAGAAAAAGGAACTTTTGGCCCAGAGCTCGTTTCAACCCCATACACATCTTAGTGGAGTCCTGGGTCGGAGAAGCTAAAAAACCACTCCATTCGCTGATCTGAGGTTTCCCTGAGGAGTTCGACGAAAGCTTACCTCCCAAATGGCAAGAACTCAATTCAGCCAGAAAACGTATTTTTTGACCCAGAGCTCGGTACCGAAACACATACACATCCTAGTTGGGTCCTGAGTCAGGGAAGCTAAAAAACCATTCCATTCGCTGATCTGAACTTTCCCTGAGGAGTTAGACTAAATCGTATACCAGAATTGGCAAAAAACCTGAATTCAGCCAGAAAACCTAACTTTTGACCCAGAGCTCGGTTCGGAACCACATACAGGAAAGCTAAAAAAAACCATTCGCTGATCTGACCAAAGCTCCTCCCAATTGGCAAAGGAACTCAATACAGCCAGAAAAAGGAACTTTTGGCCCAGAGCTCGTTTCAACCCCATACACATCTTAGTGGAGTCCTGGGTCGGAGAAGCTAAAAAACCACTCCATTCGCTGATCTGAGCTTTCCCTGAGGAGTTAGACCAAAGCTTACGTCCCAAATGGCAAGAACTCAATTCAGCCAGAAAACCTAATTTTTGACCCAGAGCTCGGTTTCGAACAACATACACATAATAGTGGTGTCCTGGGTCAGGGAAGCTAAAGAACAATTCCATTCGCTCATTGAGCTTTCGAAATACATATTGCATGACAGGAAAGCTAAAAAACCACTCCATTCTCTGATCTCACCAAAGCTCATCTCCCAATTGGCAAAGGAACTCAATACAGCCAGAAAAAGGAACGTTTGGCCCAGAGCTCGTTTCGAACACGAAACACATATTGCTTATGTCCCATGACAGGAAAGCTAAAAAACCACTCCATTCGCTGATCTGACCAAAGCTCATCTCCCAATTGGCAAAGGAACTCAATACAGCCAGAAAAAGGAACTTTTGGCCCAGAGCTCGTTTCAACCACATACACATCTTAGTGGAGTCCTGGGTCGGAGAAGCTAAAAAACAATTCCATTCGCTCATCTGAGCTTTCCCTGAGGAGTTAGAACAAGCTTATCTCCCAATTGCAAAGGAACTCAATTCAGCGAGAAATCGTGACTTTTGACCCAGAGCTCGGTACCGAAACACATACAAATCTTAGTTGGGTCCTGAGTCAGGGAAGCTAAAAAACAACTCCATACGCTGACCTGAACTGTCCCTAAGGAGTTAGACTAAGATCGTGTCCCAGAATTGGCAAAAAAACTTTATTCAGCCAGAAAACGTTTGACCCAGAGCTCAGTTTCGAACACGAAGCTAAAAAACCACTCCATTCGCTGATCTGAGCTTTCCCTGAGGAGTTAGACCAAAGCTTACGTTCCAAATGGCAAGAACTCAATTCAGCCAGAAAACGTAATTTTTGACCCAGAGCTCGGTTTCGAACAACATACACATATTAGTGGTGTCCTGGGTCAGGGAAGCTAAAGAACAATTCCATTCGCTCATTGAGCTTTCGAAATACATATTGCATGACAGGAAAGGTAAAAAACCACTCCATTCTCTGATCTCACCAAAGCTCATCTCCCAATTGGCAAAGGAACTCAATACAGCCAGAAAATGGAACGTTTGGCCCAGAGCTCGTTTCGAACACGAAACACATATTGCTTATGTCCCATGACAGGAAAGCTAAAAAACCACTCCATTCGCTGATCTGACCAAAGCTCATCTCCCAATTGGCAAAGGAACTCAATACAGCCAGAAAAAGGAACGTTTGGCCCAGAGCTCGTTTCGAACACGAAACACATATTGCTTATGTCCCATGACAGGAAAGCTAAAAAACCACTCCATTCGCTGATCTGACCAAAGCTCATCTCCCAATTGGCAAAGGAACTGAATTAAGCCAGAAATTGGAACTTTTGACCCAGAGTTCGTTTCAACCACACACACATCTTAGAGGTGTCCTGCGTCGGGGAAGCTACAAAACCACTCCATTCGCTGACCTGAACTTTTCCTGAGGAGTTAGACTAAATCGAATCCAAGAAATGGCAAAAAACCTGAATTCAGCCAGAAAACGATACTTTTCTCCCTAAGCTCAGTTTCGAACACGACAGGAAAGCTAAAAAACCACTCCATTCGCTGATCTGACCAAAGCTCATCTCCCAATTGGCAAGGAACTCAATACAGCCAGAAAAAGGAACTTTTGGCCCAGAGCTCGTTTCAACCACATACACATCTTAGTGGAGTCCTGGGTCGGAGAACCTAAAAAACAATTCCATTCGCTCATCTGAGCTTTCCCTGAGGAGTTAGAACAAGCTTATCTCCCAATTCACAAAGGGACTCAATTCAGCCAGAAATCGTGACTTTTGACCGAAACACATACACATCTTAGTTGGGTCCTGAGTCAGGGAAGCTAAAAAAACCACTCCATTCGCTGATCTGAACTTTCCCTGAGGAATTAGACTAAATCGTATACCAGAATTGGCAAAAAACCTGAATTCAGCCAGGAAACCTAACTTTTGACCCAGAGCTCGGTTCGGAACCACATACAGGAAAGCTAAAAAAAACCACTCCATTCGCTGATCTGACCAAAGCTCCTCCCAATTGGCAAAGGAACTCAATACAGCCAGAAAAAGGAACTTTTGGCCCAGAGCTCGTTTCAACCCCATACACATCTTAGTGGAGTCCTGGGTCGGAGAAGCAAAAGAACCACTCCATTCGCTGATCTGAGGTTTCCCTGAGGAGTTAGACGAAAGCTTACCTCCCAAATGGCAAGAACGCAATTCAGCCAGAAAACGTATTTTTTGACCCAGAGCTCGGTACCGAAACACATACACATCCTAGTTGGGTCCTGAGTCAGGGAAGCTAAAAAACCATTCCATTCGCTGATCTGAACTTTCCCTGAGGAGTTAGACTAAATCGTATCCCAGAATTGGAAAAAAACCTGAATTCAGCCAGGAAACCTAACTTTTGACCCAGAGCTCGGTTCGGAACCACATACAGGAAAGCTAAAAAAAACCACTCCATTCGCGGATCTGACCAAAGCTCCTCCCAATTGGCAAAGGAACTCAATACAGCCAGAAAAAGGAACTTTTGGCCCAGAGCTCGTTTCAACCACATACACATCTTAGTGGAGTCCTGGGTCGGAGAAGCTAAAAAACAATTCCATTCGCTGATCTGAACTTTCCCTGAGGAGTTAGAACAAGCTTATCTCCCAATTGCAAAGGAACTCAATTCAGCGAGAAATCGTGACTTTTGACCCAGAGCTCGGTACCGAAACACATACAAATCTTA
Organism: Natrix helvetica; assembly: GCF_964273705.1. Taxonomy (NCBI): domain Eukaryota; kingdom Metazoa; phylum Chordata; class Lepidosauria; order Squamata; family Natricidae; genus Natrix; species Natrix helvetica. The sequence goes on from NC_138565.1 coordinate 12,283,361, forward strand.
GTTGGGTCCTGAGTCAGGGAAGCTAAAAAACCACTCCATACGCTGACCTGAACTTTCCCTAAGGAGTTAGACTAGATCGTGTCCCAGAATTGGCAAAAAAACTTTATTCAGCCAGAAAACGTTTGACCCAGAGCTCAGTTTCGAACACGAAGCTAAAAAACCACTCCATTCGCTGATCTGAGCTTTCCCTGAGGAGTTAGACCAAAGCTTACGTCCCAAATGGCAAGAACGCAATTCAGCCAGAAAACGTAATTTTTGACCGGTTTCGAACAACATAAACATATTAGTGGTGTCCTGGGTCAGGGAAGCAAAAGAACAATTCCATTCGCTCATTGAGCTTTCAAAATACATATTGCATGACAGGAAAGCTAAAAAACCACTCCATTCGCTGATCTGACCAAAGCTCATCTCCCAATTGGCAAAGGAACTCAAGCCAGAAATGGCAAGTTTTTACCCAGAGCTCGTTTCAACCACACACATATTGGTGTCCTGGATCAGGGAAGCTAAAAAAACCATTCCATTCGCTGATCTGAACTTTCCCTAAGGAGTTAGACTAAAATCCTGGCCCAGAGTTGTCAAAAAACCTTTATTCAGCCAGAAAACGTTTGACCCAGAGCTCGTTTCAACCACATACATATCTTAGAGGTGTCCTGAGTCGGGGAAGCTAGAAAACCACTCCATTCGCTGACCTGAACTTTTCCTGAGGAGTTAGACTAAATCGTATCCAAGAATTGGCAAAAAACCTGAATTCAGCCAGAAAACGTTACTTTTGTCCCTAAGATCAGTTTCGAACACGACAGGAAAGCTAAAAAACCATTCTCTGATCTGACAAAAGCTCATCTCCCAATTGGCAAGGAACGCAATACAGCCAGAAAAAGGAACGTTTGGCCCAGAGCTCGTTTCAACCACATACACATCTTAGTGGAGTCCTGGGTCAGAGAAGCTAAAAAGACCACTCCATTCGCTGATCTGAGGTTTCCCTGAGGAGTTCGACCAAAGCTTACCTCCCAAATGGCAAAGGAATGCAATTCAGCCAGAAAAAGGAACATTTGGCCCAGAGCTCGGTACCGAACCACATAAACAGTTGGGTCCTGGGTGCGGGAAGCTAAAAAACCACTCCATTCGCTCATTTGAACTTTCCCTGAGGAGTTAGACTAAATCGTATACCAGAATTGGCAAAAAAACTGAATTCAGCCAGAAAACGTTACTTTTGACCCATGACAGGAAAGCTAAAAAACCACTCCATTCGCTGATCTGACCAAAGCTCATCTCCCAATTGGCAAAGGAACTAAATTAAGCCAGAAATGGGAACTTTTGACCCAGAGCTCGTTTCAACCACACACATGTCTTAGTGGTGTCCTGGGTCGGGGAAGCTAAAAAACCATTCCATTCGCTGATCTGAACTTTCCCTGAGGAGTTAGACTAAATCGTATCCCAGAATTAGAAAAAAAACCTGAGTTTAGCCAGAAAACGTAATTTTTGACTCGGTTTCGAACATACACATATTAGTGGTGTCCAAAATCGGGGAAGCTAAAGAACAATTCCATTTCCTCATCTGAGCTTTCCCTGAGGAGTTAGAACAAAGCTTATCTCCCATATGGCAAAGGAACTCTATTCAGCCAGAAAACGTAACTTTTGACCCAGAGCTCACTTTCGAACACGACAAGCTAAAAAACCACTCCATTCGCTGATCTGAACTTTCCCTGAGGAGTTCGACGAAAGCTTACCTCCCAAATGGCAAGAACTCAATTCAGCCAGAAAACGTATTTTTTGACCCAGAGCTCGGTACCGAAACACATACACATCCTAGTTGGGTCCTGAGTCAGGGAAGCTAAAAAACCATTCCATTCGCTGATCTGAACTTTCCCTGAGGAGTTAGACTAAATCGTATACCAGAATTGGCAAAAAACCTGAATTCAGCCAGAAAACCTAACTTTTGACCCAGAGCTCGGTTCGGAACCACATACAGGAAAGCTAAAAAAAACCATTCGCTGATCTGACCAAAGCTCCTCCCAATTGGCAAAGGAACTCAATACAGCCAGAAAAAGGAACTTTTGGCCCAGAGCTCGTTTCAACCCCATACACATCTTAGTGGAGTCCTGGGTCGGAGAAGCTAAAAAACCACTCCATTCGCTGATCTGAGGTTTCCCTGAGGAGTTAGACGAAAGCTTACCTCCCAAATGGCAAGAACTCAATTCAGCCAGAAAATGTACTTTTTGACCCAGAGCTCGGTACCGAAAGACATACACATCTTAGTTGGGTCCTGAGTCAGGGAAGCTAAAAAACCACTCCATTCGCTGACCTCAACTTTCCCTAAGGAGTTAGACTAAAATCCTGGCCCAGAGTTGTCAAAAAACCTTTATTCAGCCAGAAAACGTTTGACCCAGAGCTCGTTTCAACCACATACATATCTTAGAGGTGTCCTGAGTCGGGGAAGCTAGAAAACCACTCCATTCGCTGACCTGAACTTTTCCTGAGGAGTTAGACTAAATCGTATCCAAGAATTGGCAAAAAACCTGAATTCAGCCAGAAAACGTTACTTTTGTCACTAAGATCAGTTTCGAACACGACAGGAAAGCTAAAAAACCATTCTCTGATCTGACAAAAGCTCATCTCCCAATTGGCAAGGAACGCAATACAGCCAGAAAAAGGAACGTTTGGCCCAGAGCTCGTTTCAACCACATACACATCTTAGTGGAGTCCTGGGTCGGAGAAGCTAAAAAGACCACTCCATTCGCTGATCTGAGGTTTCCCTGAGGAGTTCGACCAAAGCTTACCTCCCAAATGGCAAAGGAACGCAATTCAGCCAGAAAAAGGAACATTTGGCCCAGAGCTCGGTACCGAACCACATAAACAGTTGGGTCCTGGGTCCGGGAAGCTAAAAAACCACTCCATTCGCTCATTTGAACTTTCCCTGAGGAGTTAGACTAAATCGTATACCAGAATTGGCAAAAAAACTGAATTCAGCCAGAAAACGTTACTTTTGACCCAGAGCTCAGTTTCGAACACGAAACACATATTGCTTATGTCCCATGACAGGAAAGCTAAAAAACCACTCCATTCGCTGATCTGACCAAAGCTCATCTCCCAATTGGCAAAGGAACTAAATTAAGCCAGAAATGGGAACTTTTGACCCAAGCTCGTTTCAACCACACACATGTCTTAGTGGTGTCCTGGGTCGGGGAAGCTAAAAAACCATTCCATTCGCTGATCTGAGGTTTCCCTGAGGAGTTAGACGAAAGCTTACCTCCCAAATGGCAAGAACTCAATTCAGCCAGAAAATGTATTTTTTGACCCAGAGCTCGGTACCGAAAGACATACACATCTTAGTTGGGTCCTGAGTCAGGGAAGCTAAAAAACCACTCCATTCGCTGACCTCAACTTTCCCTAAGGAGTTAGACTTAAATCCTGGCCCAGAGTTGTCAAAAAACCTTTATTCAGCCAGAAAACGTTTGACCCAGAGCTCGTTTCAACCACATACATATCTTAGAGCTGTCCTGAGTCGGGGAAGCTAGAAAACCACTCCATTCGCTGACCTGAACTTTTCCTGAGGAGTTAGACTAAATCGTATCCAAGAATTGGCAAAAAACCTGAATTCAGCCAGAAAACGTTACTTTTGTCCCTAAGATCAGTTTCGAACACGACAGGAAAGCTAAAAAACCATTCTCTGATCTGACAAAAGCTCATCTCCCAATTGGCAAGGAACGCAATACAGCCAGAAAAAGGAACGTTTGGCCCAGAGCTCGTTTCAACCACATACACATCTTAGTGGAGTCCTGGGTCGGAGAAGCTAAAAAGACCACTCCATTCGCTGATCTGAGGTTTCCCTGAGGAGTTCGACCAAAGCTTACCTCCCAAATGGCAAAGGAACGCAATTCAGCCAGAAAAAGGAACATTTGGCCCAGAGCTCGGTACCGAACCACATAAACAGTTGGGTCCTGGGTGCGGGAAGCTAAAAAACCACTCCATTCGCTCATTTGAACTTTCCCTGAGGAGTTAGACTAAATCGTATACCAGAATTGGCAAAAAAACTGAATTCAGCCAGAAAACGTTACTTTTGACCCATGACAGGAAAGCTAAAAAACCACTCCATTCGCTGATCTGACCAAAGCTCATCTCCCAATTGGCAAAGGAACTAAATTAAGCCAGAAATGGGAACTTTTGACCCAGAGCTCGTTTCAACCACACACATATCTTAGTGGTGTCCTGGGTCGGGGAAGCTAAAAAACCATTCCATTCGCTGATCTGAACTTTCCCTGAGGAGTTAGACTAAATAGTATCCCAGAATTGGAAAAAATACCCGAGTTTAGCCAGAAAACGTAATTTTTGACTCGGTTTCGAACATACACATATTAGTGGTGTCCAAAATCGGGGAAGCTAAAGAACAATTCCATTTCCTCATCTGAGCTTTCCCTGAGGAGTTAGACCAAAGCTTATCTCCCATATGGCAAAGGAACTCTATTCAGCCAGAAAACGTAACTTTTGACCCAGAGCTCACTTTCGAACACGACAGGCAAGCTAAAAAACCACTCCATTCGATGATCTGAACTTTCCCTGAGGAGTTAGACTAAATAGTATCCCAGAATTGGAAAAAAACCTGAATTCAGCCAGAAAACCTAACCTTTGACCCAGAGCTCGGTTCGGAACCACATACAAGAAAGCTAAAAAACCACTCCATTCGCTGATCTGACCAAAGCTCCTCCCGATTGGCAAAGGAACTCAATACAGCCAGAAAAAGGAACTTTTGGCCCAGAGCTCGTTTCAACCCCATACACATCTTAGTGGAGTCCTGGGTCGGAGAAGCTAAAAAACCACTCCATTCGCTGATCTGAGGTTTCCCTGAGGAGTTCGACGAAAGCTTACCTCCCAAATGGCAAGAACTCAATTCAGCCAGAAAACGTATTTTTTGACCCAGAGCTCGGTACCGAAACACATACACATCCTAGTTGGGTCCTGAGTCAGGGAAGCTAAAAAACCATTCCATTCGCTGATCTGAACTTTCCCTGAGGAGTTAGACTAAATCGTATACCAGAATTGGCAAAAAACCTGAATTCAGCCAGAAAACCTAACTTTTGACCCAGAGCTCGGTTCGGAACCACATACAGGAAAGCTAAAAAAAACCATTCGCTGATCTGACCAAAGCTCCTCCCAATTGGCAAAGGAACTCAATACAGCCAGAAAAAGGAACTTTTGGCCCAGAGCTCGTTTCAACCCCATACACATCTTAGTGGAGTCCTGGGTCGGAGAAGCTAAAAAACCACTCCATTCGCTGATCTGAGGTTTCCCTGAGGAGTTCGACGAAAGCTTACCTCCCAAATGGCAAGAACTCAATTCAGCCAGAAAACGTATTTTTTGACCCAGAGCTCGGTACCGAAACACATACACATCCTAGTTGGGTCCTGAGTCAGGGAAGCTAAAAAACCATTCCATTCGCTGATCTGAACTTTCCCTGAGGAGTTAGACTAAATCGTATACCAGAATTGGCAAAAAACCTGAATTCAGCCAGAAAACCTAACTTTTGACCCAGAGCTCGGTTCGGAACCACATACAGGAAAGCTAAAAAAAACCATTCGCTGATCTGACCAAAGCTCCTCCCAATTGGCAAAGGAACTCAATACAGCCAGAAAAAGGAACTTTTGGCCCAGAGCTCGTTTCAACCCCATACACATCTTAGTGGAGTCCAGGGTCGGAGAAGCTAAAAAACCACTCAATTCGCTGATCTGAGGTTTCCCTGAGGAGTTAGAAGAAAGCTTACCTCCCAAATGGCAAGTACTCAATTCAGCCAGAAAAGGTATTTTTTGACCCAGAGCTCGGTACCGAAACACATAGAAATCTTAGTTGGGTCCTGAGTCAGGGAAGCTAAAAAACCACTCCATTCGCTGACCTGAACTTTTCCTGAGGAGTTAGACTAAATCGTATCCAAGAATTGGCAAAAAACCTGAATTCAGCTAGAAAACCTAACTTTTGACGCAGAGCTCGGTTCGGAACCACATACAAGAAAGCTAAAAAACCACTCCATTCGCTGATCTGACCAAAGCTCCTCCCAATTGGCAAAGGAACTCAATACAGCCAGAAAAAGGAACTTTTGGCCCAGAGCTCGTTTCAACCCCATACACATCTTAGTGGAGTCCTGGGTCGGAGAAGCTAAAAAACCACTCCATTCGCTGATCTGAGGTTTCCCTGAGGAGTTAGACGAAAGCTTACCTCCCAAATGGCAAGAACTCAATTCAGCCAGAAAACGTATTTTTTGACCCAGAGCTCGGTACCGAAACACATACACATCCTAGTTGGGTCCTGAGTCAGGGAAGCTAAAAAACCATTCCATTCGCTGATCTGAACTTTCCCTGAGGAGTTAGACTAAATCGTATACCAGAATTGGCAAAAAACCTGAATTCAGCCAGAAAACCTAACTTTTGACCCAGAGCTCGGTTCGGAACCACATACAGGAAAGCTAAAAAAAACCATTCGCTGATCTGACCAAAGCTCCTCCCAATTGGCAAAGGAACTCAATACAGCCAGAAAAAGGAACTTTTGGCCCAGAGCTCGTTTCAACCCCATACACATCTTAGTGGAGTCCTGGGTCGGAGAAGCTAAAAAACCACTCCATTCGCTGATCTGAGGTTTCCCTGAGGAGTTCGACGAAAGCTTACCTCCCAAATGGCAAGAACTCAATTCAGCCAGAAAACGTATTTTTTGACCCAGAGCTCGGTACCGAAACACATACACATCCTAGTTGGGTCCTGAGTCAGGGAAGCTAAAAAACCATTCCATTCGCTGATCTGAACTTTCCCTGAGGAGTTAGACTAAATCGTATACCAGAATTGGCAAAAAACCTGAATTCAGCCAGAAAACCTAACTTTTGACCCAGAGCTCGGTTCGGAACCACATACAGGAAAGCTAAAAAAAACCATTCGCTGATCTGACCAAAGCTCCTCCCAATTGGCAAAGGAACTCAATACAGCCAGAAAAAGGAACTTTTGGCCCAGAGCTCGTTTCAACCCCATACACATCTTAGTGGAGTCCAGGGTCGGAGAAGCTAAAAAACCACTCAATTCGCTGATCTGAGGTTTCCCTGAGGAGTTAGAAGAAAGCTTACCTCCCAAATGGCAAGTACTCAATTCAGCCAGAAAACGTATTTTTTGACCCAGAGCTCGGTACCGAAACACATAGAAATCTTAGTTGGGTCCTGAGTCAGGGAAGCTAAAAAACCACTCCATTCGCTGACCTGAACTTTTCCTGAGGAGTTAGACTAAATCGTATCCAAGAATTGGCAAAAAACCTGAATTCAGCTAGAAAACCTAACTTTTGACGCAGAGCTCGGTTCGGAACCACATACAAGAAAGCTAAAAAACCACTCCATTCGCTGATCTGACCAAAGCTCCTCCCAATTGGCAAAGGAACTCAATACAGCCAGAAAAAGGAACTTTTGGCCCAGAGCTCGTTTCAACCCCATACACATCTTAGTGGAGTCCTGGGTCGGAGAAGCTAAAAAACCACTCCATTCGCTGATCTGAGGTTTCCCTGAGGAGTTAGACGAAAGCTTACCTCCCAAATGGCAAGAACTCAATTCAGCCAGAAAATGTATTTTTTGACCCAGAGCTCGGTACCGAAAGACATACACATCTTAGTTGGGTCCTGAGTCAGGGAAGCTAAAAAACCACTCCATTCGCTGACCTCAACTTTCCCTAAGGAGTTAGACTAAAATCCTGGCCCAGAGTTGTCAAAAAACCTTTATTCAGCCAGAAAACGTTTGACCCAGAGCTCGTTTCAACCACATACATATCTTAGAGGTGTCCTGAGTCGGGGAAGCTAGAAAACCACTCCATTCGCTGACCTGAACTTTTCCTGAGGAGTTAGACTAAATCGTATCCAAGAATTGGCAAAAAACCTGAATTCAGCCAGAAAACGTTACTTTTGTCACTAAGATCAGTTTCGAACACGACAGGAAAGCTAAAAAACCATTCTCTGATCTGACAAAAGCTCATCTCCCAATTGGCAAGGAACGCAATACAGCCAGAAAAAGGAACGTTTGGCCCAGAGCTCGTTTCAACCACATACACATCTTAGTAGAGTCCTGGGTCGGAGAAGCTAAAAAGACCACTCCATTCGCTGATCTGAGGTTTCCCTGAGGAGTTCGACCAAAGCTTACCTCCCAAATGGCAAAGGAACGCAATTCAGCCAGAAAAAGGAACATTTGGCCCAGAGCTCGGTACCGAACCACATAAACAGTTGGGTCCTGGGTCCGGGAAGCTAAAAAACCACTCCATTCGCTCATTTGAACTTTCCCTGAGGAGTTAGACTAAATCGTATACCAGAATTGGCAAAAAAACTGAATTCAGCCAGAAAACGTTACTTTTGACCCAGAGCTCAGTTTCGAACACGAAACACATATTGCTTATGTCCCATGACAGGAAAGCTAAAAAACCACTCCATTCGCTGATCTGACCAAAGCTCATCTCCCAATTGGCAAAGGAACTAAATTAAGCCAGAAATGGGAACTTTTGACCCAGAGCTCGTTTCAACCACACACATGTCTTAGTGGTGTCCTGGGTCGGGGAAGCTAAAAAACCATTCCATTCGCTGATCTGAGGTTTCCCTGAGGAGTTAGACGAAAGCTTACCTCCCAAATGGCAAGAACTCAATTCAGCCAGAAAATGTATTTTTTGACCCAGAGCTCGGTACCGAAAGACATACACATCTTAGTTGGGTCCTGAGTCAGGGAAGCTAAAAAACCACTCCATTCGCTGACCTCAACTTTCCCTAAGGAGTTAGACTAAAATCCTGGCCCAGAGTTGTCAAAAAACCTTTATTCAGCCAGAAAACGTTTGACCCAGAGCTCGTTTCAACCACATACATATCTTAGAGGTGTCCTGAGTCGGGGAAGCTAGAAAACCACTCCATTCGCTGACCTGAACTTTTCCTGAGGAGTTAGACTAAATCGTATCCAAGAATTGGCAAAAAACCTGAATTCAGCCAGAAAACGTTACTTTTGTCACTAAGATCAGTTTCGAACACGACAGGAAAGCTAAAAAACCATTCTCTGATCTGACAAATGCTCATCTCCCAATTGGCAAGGAACGCAATACAGCCAGAAAAAGGAACGTTTGGCCCAGAGCTCGTTTCAACCACATACACATCTTAGTAGAGTCCTGGGTCGGAGAAGCTAAAAAGACCACTCCATTCGCTGATCTGAGGTTTCCCTGAGGAGTTCGACCAAAGCTTACCTCCCAAATGGCAAAGGAACGCAATTCAGCCAGAAAAAGGAACATTTGGCCCAGAGCTCGGTACCGAACCACATAAACAGTTGGGTCCTGGGTCCGGGAAGCTAAAAAACCACTCCATTCGCTCATTTGAACTTTCCCTGAGGAGTTATACCAGAATTGGCAAAAAAACTGAATTCAGCCAGAAAACGTTACTTTTGACCCAGAGCTCAGTTTCGAACACGAAACACATATTGCTTATGTCCCATGACAGGAAAGCTAAAAAACCACTCCATTCGCTGATCTGACCAAAGCTCATCTCCCAATTGGCAAAGGAACTAAATTAAGCCAGAAATGGGAACTTTTGACCCAGAGCTCGTTTCAACCACACACATGTCTTAGTGGTGTCCTGGGTCGGGGAAGCTAAAAAACCATTCCATTCGCTGATCTGAGGTTTCCCTGAGGAGTTAGACGAAAGCTTACCTCCCAAATGGCAAGAACTCAATTCAGCCAGAAAATGTATTTTTTGACCCAGAGCTCGGTACCGAAAGACATACACATCTTAGTTGGGTCCTGAGTCAGGGAAGTTAAAAAACCACTCCATTCGCTGACCTCAACTTTCCCTAAGGAGTTAGACTAAAATCCTGGCCCAGAGTTGTCAAAAAACCTTTATTCAGCCAGAAAACGTTTGACCCAGAGCTCGTTTCAACCACATACATATCTTAGAGGTGTCCTGAGTCGGGGAAGCTAGAAAACCACTCCATTCGCTGACCTGAACTTTTCCTGAGGAGTTAGACTAAATCGTATCCAAGAATTGGCAAAAAACCTGAATTCAGCCAGAAAACGTTACTTTTGTCACTAAGATCAGTTTCGAACACGACAGGAAAGCTAAAAAACCATTCTCTGATCTGACAAAAGCTCATCTCCCAATTGGCAAGGAACGCAATACAGCCAGAAAAAGGAACGTTTGGCCCAGAGCTCGTTTCAACCACATACACATCTTAGTGGAGTCCTGGGTCGGAGAAGCTAAAAAGACCACTCCATTCGCTGATCTGAGGTTTCCCTGAGGAGTTCGACCAAAGCTTACCTCCCAAATGGCAAAGGAACGCAATTCAGCCAGAAAAAGGAACATTTGGCCCAGAGCTCGGTACCGAACCACATAAACAGTTGGGTCCTGGGTCCGGGAAGCTAAAAAACCACTCCATTCGCTCATTTGAACTTTCCCTGAGGAGTTAGACTAAATCGTATACCAGACTTGGCAAAAAAACTGAATTCAGCCAGAAAACGTTACTTTTGACCCATGACAGGAAAGCTAAAAAACCACTCCATTCGCTGATCTGACCAAAGCTCATCTCCCAATTGGCAAAGGAACTAAATTAAGCCAGAAATGGGAACTTTTGACCCAGAGCTCGTTTCAACCACACACATATCTTAGTGGTGTCCTGGGTCGGGGAAGCTAAAAAACCATTCCATTCGCTGATCTGAACTTTCCCTGAGGAGTTAGACTAAATCGTATCCCAGAATTAGAAAAAATACCCGAGTTTAGCCAGAAAACGTAATTTTTGACTCGGTTTCGAACATACACATATTAGTGGTGTCCAAAATCGGGGAAGCTAAAGAACAATTCCATTTCCTCATCTGAGCTTTCCCTGAGGAGTTAGACCAAAGCTTATCTCCCATATGGCAAAGGAACTCTATTCAGCCAGAAAACGTAACTTTTGACCCAGAGCTCACTTTCGAACACGACAGGAAAGCTAAAAAACCACTCCATTCGCTGATCTGAACTTTCCCTGAGGAGTTAGACTAAATAGTATCCCAGAATTGGAAAAAAACCTGAATTCAGCCAGAAAACCTAACCTTTGACCCAGAGCTCGGTTCGGAACCACATACAAGAAAGCTAAAAAACCACTCCATTCGCTGATCTGACCAAAGCTCCTCCCAATTGGCAAAGGAACTCAATACAGCCAGAAAAAGGAACTTTTGGCCCAGAGCTCGTTTCAACCCCATACACATCTTAGTGGAGTCCTGGGTCGGAGAAGCTAAAAAACCACTCCATTCGCTGATCTGAGGTTTCCCTGAGGAGTTAGACGAAAGCTTACCTCCCAAATGGCAAGAACTCAATTCAGCCAGAAAATGTATTTTTTGACCCAGAGCTCGGTACCGAAAGACATACACATCTTAGTTGGGTCCTGAGTCAGGGAAGCTAAAAAACCACTCCATTCGCTGACCTCAACTTTCCCTAAGGAGTTAGACTAAAATCCTGGCCCAGAGTTGTCAAAAAAACCTTTATTCAGCCAGAAAACGTTTGACCCAGAGCTCGTTTCAACCACATACATATCTTAGAGGTGTCCTGAGTCGGGGAAGCTAGAAAACCACTCCATTCGCTGACCTGAACTTTTCCTGAGGAGTTAGACTAAATCGTATCCAAGAATTGGCAAAAAACCTGAATTCAGCCAGAAAACGTTACTTTTGTCACTAAGATCAGTTTCGAACACGACAGGAAAGCTAAAAAACCATTCTCTGATCTGACAAAAGCTCATCTCCCAATTGGCAAGGAACGCAATACAGCCAGAAAAAGGAACGTTTGGCCCAGAGCTCGTTTCAACCACATACACATCTTAGTAGAGTCCTGGGTCGGAGAAGCTAAAAAGACCACTCCATTCGCTGATCTGAGGTTTCCCTGAGGAGTTCGACCAAAGCTTACCTCCCAAATGGCAAAGGAACGCAATTCAGCCAGAAAAAGGAACATTTGGCCCAGAGCTCGGTACCGAACCACATAAACAGTTGGGTCCTGGGTCCGGGAAGCTAAAAAACCACTCCATTCGCTCATTTGAACTTTCCCTGAGGAGTTAGACTAAATCGTATACCAGAATTGGCAAAAAAACTGAATTCAGCCAGAAAACGTTACTTTTGACCCAGAGCTCAGTTTCGAACACGAAACACATATTGCTTATGTCCCATGACAGGAAAGCTAAAAAACCACTCCATTCGCTGATCTGACCAAAGCTCATCTCCCAATTGGCAAAGGAACTAAATTAAGCCAGAAATGGGAACTTTTGACCCAGAGCTCGTTTCAACCACACACATGTCTTAGTGGTGTCCTGGGTCGGGGAAGCTAAAAAACCATTCCATTCGCTGATCTGAGGTTTCCCTGAGGAGTTAGACGAAAGCTTACCTCCCAAATGGCAAGAACTCAATTCAGCCAGAAAATGTATTTTTTGACCCAGAGCTCGGTACCGAAAGACATACACATCTTAGTTGGGTCCTGAGTCAGGGAAGCTAAAAAACCACTCCATTCGCTGACCTCAACTTTCCCTAAGGAGTTAGACTAAAATCCTGGCCCAGAGTTGTCAAAAAACCTTTATTCAGCCAGAAAACGTTTGACCCAGAGCTCGTTTCAACCACATACATATCTTAGAGGTGTCCTGAGTCGGGGAAGCTAGAAAACCACTCCATTCGCTGACCTGAACTTTTCCTGAGGAGTTAGACTAAATCGTATCCAAGAATTGGCAAAAAACCTGAATTCAGCCAGAAAACGTTACTTTTGTCACTAAGATCAGTTTCGAACACGACAGGAAAGCTAAAAAACCATTCTCTGATCTGACAAAAGCTCATCTCCCAATTGGCAAGGAACGCAATACAGCCAGAAAAAGGAACGTTTGGCCCAGAGCTCGTTTCAACCACATACACATCTTAGTGGAGTCCTGGGTCGGAGAAGCTAAAAAGACCACTCCATTCGCTGATCTGAGGTTTCCCTGAGGAGTTCGACCAAAGCTTACCTCCCAAATGGCAAAGGAACGCAATTCAGCCAGAAAAAGGAACATTTGGCCCAGAGCTCGGTACCGAACCACATAAACAGTTGGGTCCTGGGTCCGGGAAGCTAAAAAACCACTCCATTCGCTCATTTGAACTTTCCCTGAGGAGTTAGACTAAATCGTATACCAGACTTGGCAAAAAAACTGAATTCAGCCAGAAAACGTTACTTTTGACCCAGAGCTCAGTTTCGAACACGAAACACATATTGCTTATGTCCCATGACAGGAAAGCTAAAAAACCACTCCATTCGCTGATCTGACCAAAGCTCATCTCCCAATTGGCAAAGGAACTAAATTAAGCCAGAAATGGGAACTTTTGACCCAGAGCTCGTTTCAACCACACACATGTCTTAGTGGTGTCCTGGGTCGGGGAAGCTAAAAAACCATTCCATTCGCTGATCTGAACTTTCCCTGAGGAGTTAGACTAAATCGTATCCCAGAATTAGAAAAAAAACCTGAGTTTAGCCAGAAAACGTAATTTTTGACTCAGTTTCGAACATACACATATTAGTGGTGTCCAAAATCGGGGAAGCTAAAGAACAATTCCATTTCCTCATCTGAGCTTTCCCTGAGGAGTTAGAACAAAGCTTATCTCCCATATGGCAAAGGAACTCTATTCAGCCAGAAAACGTAACTTTTGACCCAGAGCTCACTTTCGAACACGACAGGAAAGCTAAAAAACCACTCCATTCGCTGATCTGACCAAAGCTCATCTCCCAATTGGCAAAGGAACTAAATTAAGCCAGAAATGGGAACTTTTGACCCAGAGCTCGTTTCAACCACACACATGTCTTAGTGGTGTCCTGGGTCGGGGAAGCTAAAAAACCATTCCATTCGCTGATCTGAACTTTCCCTGAGGAGTTAGACTAAATCGTATCCCAGAATTAGAAAATAAACCTGAGTTTAGCCAGAAAACGTAATTTTTGACTCGGTTTCGAACATACACATATTAGTGGTGTCCAAAATCGGGGAAGCTAAAGAACAATTCCATTTCCTCATCTGATCTTTCCCTGAGGAGTTAGAACAAAGCTTATCTCCCATATGGCAAAGGAACTCTATTCAGCCAGAAAACGTAACTTTTGACCCAGAGCTCACTTTCGAACACGACAGGAAAGCTAAAAAAACCACTCCATTCTCTGATCTGACCAAAGCTCATCTCCCAATTGGCAAGGAACTCAATACAGCCAGAAAAAGGAACTTTTGGCCCAGAGCTCGTTTCAACAACATACACATCTTAGTGGAGTCCTGGGTCGGAGAACCTAAAAAACAATTCCATTCGCTCATCTGAGCTTTCCCTGAGGAGTTAGAACAAGCTTATCTCCCAATTGACAAAGGAACTCAATTCAGCCAGAAATCGTGACTTTTGACCGAAACACATACACATCTTAGTTGGGTCCTGAGTCAGGGAAGCTAAAAAAACCACTCCATTCGCTGATCTGAACTTTCCCTGAGGAATTAGACTAAATCGTATACCAGAATTGGCAAAAAACCTGAATTCAGCCAGGAAACCTAACTTTTGACCCAGAGCTCGGTTCGGAACCACATACAGGAAAGCTAAAAAAAACCACTCCATTCGCTGATCTGACCAAAGCTCCTCCCAATTGGCAAAGGAACTCAATACAGCCAGAAAAAGGAACTTTTGGCCCAGAGCTCGTTTCAACCCCATACACATCTGTTCTGACCCCCTCCTCTTGTATACCAAGACACTCCGACACAAAGTCTCTTCAAAGATGTTTATTGACATACAGGTTCCACCTTGGCAGCAATCCAGACTGCCAAGGTCAAGATAGCACTCTGGGCAGCAATCCAGCTACAGCGACACCCCTTGGCAGCAATCCAGCTACCAAGCTCCAGATAATCACCTTAGCAGCCAAGGTCCAGGGAACAGATTGACAGTAATCCAGGTAAAATCTTTAGCAGCAATCCAGCCTGCCAAAGTACGACACAGATCTGAGCTTCTCCAACTCCAATGATCAGTTGATTCCTGCAAAGGGTGTGTCCACAAGCAGTCCCTTTATAGTCTGGAGAGGAGTCTAATGATCAGCAGCTGAGAGCCATTATCTCCGGTAATTGCTCAATTGCTCCTTACGCCGGGTAGCACGTCGGTAACGAGCATCTAATAGCTCACTGCTGTCTGACTCACTGTCCTGTGACTCCTCTCCACTGCTCCAAGGCATGACATCAGGAGCCCCCTTCCTTTGGCTTTCACCACTGCTCCATGCCTCAGGCGCCCCCTGGTGGCCAACCAGCCTCTCTGCGCCCTGCTCAGCGTCGGAACCCTGTCCAGGGTCCCCCACCTCCTCTTGAGCCGACTCAGAGGACACCTCGCTGTCGGAGTCTGGTGGCAGCGGCACCGGCACCGGCTGGGCCACAACAACATCTTAGTGGAGTCCTGGGTCGGAGAAGCTAAAGAACCACTCCATTCGCTGATCTGAGGTTTCCCTGAGGAGTTAGACGAAAGCTTACCTCCCAAATGGCAAGAACTCAATTCAGCCAGAAAACGTATTTTTTGACCCAGAACTCGGTACCGAAACACATACACATCCTAGTTGGGTCCTGGAGTCAGGGAAGCTAAAAAACCATTCCATTCGCTGATCTGAACTTTCCCTGAGGAGTTAGACTAAATCGTATACCAGAATTGGCAAAAAACCTGAATTCAGCCAGAAAACCTAACTTTTGACCCAGAGCTCGGTTCGGAACCACATACAGGAAAGCTAAAAAAAACCATTCGCTGATCTGACCAAAGCTCCTCCCAATTGGCAAAGGAACTCAATACAGCCAGAAAAAGGAACTTTTGGCCCAGAGCTCGTTTCAACCCCATACACATCTGTTCTGACCCCCTCCTCTTGTATACCAAGACACTCCGACACAAAGTCTCTTCAAAGATGTTTATTGACATACAGGTTCCACCTTGGCAGCAATCCAGACTGCCAAGGTCAAGATAGCACTCTGGGCAGCAATCCAGCTACAGCGACACCCCTTGGCAGCAATCCAGCTACCAAGCTCCAGATAATCACCTTAGCAGCCAAGGTCCAGGGAACAGATTGACAGTAATCCAGGTAAAATCTTTAGCAGCAATCCAGCCTGCCAAAGTACGACACAGATCTGAGCTTCTCCAACTCCAATGATCAGTTGATTCCTGCAAAGGGTGTGTCCACAAGCAGTCCCTTTATAGTCTGGAGAGGAGTCTAATGATCAGCAGCTGAGAGCCATTATCTCCGGTAATTGCTCAATTGCTCCTTACGCCGGGTAGCACGTCGGTAACGAGCATCTAATAGCTCACTGCTGTCTGACTCACTGTCCTGTGACTCCTCTCCACTGCTCCAAGGCATGACATCAGGAGCCCCCTTCCTTTGGCTTTCACCACTGCTCCATGCCTCAGGCGCCCCCTGGTGGCCAACCAGCCTCTCTGCGCCCTGCTCAGCGTCGGAACCCTGTCCAGGGTCCCCCACCTCCTCTTGAGCCGACTCAGAGGACACCTCGCTGTCGGAGTCTGGTGGCAGCGGCACCGGCACCGGCTGGGCCACAACAACATCTTAGTGGAGTCCTGGGTCGGAGAAGCTAAAGAACCACTCCATTCGCTGATCTGAACTTTCCCTGAGGAGTTCGACGAAAGCTTACCTCCCAAATGGCAAGAACTCAATTCAGCCAGAAAACGTATTTTTTGACCCAGAACTCGGTACCGAAACACATACACATCCTAGTTGGGTCCTGGAGTCAGGGAAGCTAAAAAACCATTCCATTCGCTGATCTGAACTTTCCCTGAGGAGTTAGACTAAATCGTATACCAGAATTGGCAAAAAACCTGAATTCAGCCAGAAAACCTAACTTTTGACCCAGAGCTCGGTTCGGAACCACATACAGGAAAGCTAAAAAAAACCATTCGCTGATCTGACCAAAGCTCCTCCCAATTGGCAAAGGAACTCAATACAGCCAGAAAAAGGAACTTTTGGCCCAGAGCTCGTTTCAACCCCATACACATCTTAGTGGAGTCCAGGGTCGGAGAAGCTAAAAAACCACTCAATTCGCTGATCTGAGGTTTCCCTGAGGAGTTAGACGAAAGCTTACCTCCCAAATGGCAAGAACTCAATTCAGCCAGAAAACGTATTTTTTGACCCAGAGCTCGGTACCGAAACACATAGAAATCTTAGTTGGGTCCTGAGTCAGGGAAGCTAAAAAACCACTCCATTCGCTGACCTGAACTTTTCCTGAGGAGTTAGACTAAATCGTATCCAAGAATTGGCAAAAAACCTGAATTCAGCTAGAAAACGTTACTTTTGTCCCTAAGCTCAGGTTGAACACGACAGGAAAGCTAAAAAACCACTCCATTCTCTGATCTCACCAAAGCTCATCTCCCAATTGGCAAAGGAACTCAATACAGCCAGAAAAAGGAACGTTTGGCCCAGAGCTCGTTTCAACCACATACACATCTTAGTGGAGTCCTGGGTCGGAGAAGCTAAAAAACCACTCCATTCGCTGATCTGAGGTTTCCCTGAGGAGTTCGACCCAAGCTTACCTCCCAAATGGCAAAGGAACTCAATTCAGCCAGAAAAAGGAACATTTGGCCCAGAGCTCGGTACTGAACCACATAAACAGTTGGGTCCTGGGTCCGGGAAGCTAAAAAACCACTCCATTCACTGATCTGAACTTTACCTGAGGAGTTAGACTAAATCGTATACCAGAATTGGCAAAAAAACTGAATTCAGCCAGAAAACCTAACTTTTGACCCAGAGCTCAGTTCGGAACCACATACAGGAAAGCTAAAAAAAACCACTCCATTCGCTGATCTGACCAAAGCTCCTCCCAATTGGCAAAGGAACTCAATACAGCCAGAAAAAGGAACTTGTGGCCCAGAGCTCGTTTCAACCCCATACACATCTTAGTGGAGTCCTGGGTCGGAGAAGCTAAAAAACCACTCAATTCGCTGATCTGAGGTTTCCCTGAGGAGTTAGACGAAAGCTTACCTCCCAAATGGCAAGAACTCAATTCAGCCAGAAAACGTATTTTTTGAGGCAGAGCTCGGTACCGAAACACATACACATCTTAGTTGGGTCCTGAGTCAGGGAAGCTAAAAAACCACTCCATTCGCTGACCTCAAATTTCCCTAAGGAGTTAGACTAAAATCGTGGCCCAGAATTGGCAAAAAACCTTTATTCAGCCAGAAAACGTTTGACCCAGAGCTCGGTTTCGAACAACATACACATATTAGTGGTGTCCTGGGTCGGGGAAGCTAAAGAACAATTCCATTCGCTCATTGAGCTTTCGAAAAACATATTGCTTATGTCCCATGACAGGAAAGCTAAAAAACTACTCCATTCGCTGATCTGACCAAAGCTCATCTCCCAATTGGCAAAGGAACTCAATACAGCCAGAAAAAGAAACTTTTGGCCCAGAGCTCGTTTCAACCCCATACACATCTTAGTGTAGTCCTGGGTCGGAGAAGCTAAAAAACCACTCCATTCGCTGATCTGAGGTTTCCCTGAGGAGTTAGACCAAAGATTACGTCCCAAATGGCAAGAACTCAATTCAGCCAGAAAACGTAATTTTTGACCCAGAGCTCGGTTTCGAACAACATACACATATTAGGGGTGTCCTGGGTCGGGGAAGCTAAAGAACAATTCCATTCGCTCATTCAGCTTTCGAAATACATATTGCTTATGTCCCATGACAGGAAAGCTAAAAAACCACTCCATTCGCTGATCTGACCAAAGCTCATCTCCCAATTTGCAAAGGAACTCAAGCCAGAAAGGGCAACTTTTGACCCGGGGGTCGTTTCAACCATACACATATTGGTGTCCTGGGTCAGGGAAGCTAAAAAAACCATTCCATTCGCTGATCTGAACTTTCCCTGAGGAGTTAGACTAAATAGTATCCCAGAATTGGAAAGAAACCTGAATTCAGCCAGAAAACCTAACTTTTGACCCAGAGCTCGGTTCGGAACAACATAGACATATTAGTGGTTTCCTGGGTCGGGGAAGCTAAAGAACAATTCCATTCGCTCATTGAGCTTTCCCTGAGGAGTTAGACCAAAGCTTATCTCCCAAATGGCAAAGGAACTCTATTCAGCCAGAAAAAGGAACATTTGGCCCAGAGCTCGGTACCGAACCACATACACAGTTGGGTCCTGGGGTCCGGAAAGCTAAAAAACCACTCAATTCGCTGATCTGACCAAAGCTCATCTCCCAATTGGCAAAGGAACTGAATTAAGCCAGAAATGGGAACTTTTGACCCAGAGCTCGTTTCAACCACACACATATCTTAGTGGTGTCCTTGGTCGGGGAAGCTAAAAAACCATTCCATTCGCTGATCTGAACTTTCCCTGAGGAGTTAGACTAAATCGTATCCCAGAATTAGAAAAAAACCCTGAATTTAGTCAGAAAACATAATTTTTGACTCGGTTTCGAACATACACATATTAGTGGTGTCCTAAATCGGGGAAGCTAAAGAACAATTCCATTCGCTCATCTGAGCTTTCCCTGAGTAGTTTTACCAAAGCTTATCTCCCATATGGCAAAGGAACTCTATTCAGCCAGAAAACGTAACCTTTGTCCCTAAGCTCAGGTTGAACACGACAGGAAAGCTAAAAAACCACTCCATTCTCTGATCTCACCAAAGCTCATCTCCCAATTGGCAAAGGAACTCAATACAGCCAGAAAAAGGAACGTTTGGCCCAGAGCTCGTTTCAACCACATACACATCTTAGTGGAGTCCTGGGTCGGAGAAGCTAAAAAACCACTCCATTCGCTGATCTGAGGTTTCCCTGAGGAGTTCGACCCAAGCTTACCTCCCAAATGGCAAAGGAACTCAATTCAGCCAGAAAAAGGAACATTTGGCCCAGAGCTCGGTACTGAACCACATAAACAGTTGGGTCCTGGGTCCGGGAAGCTAAAAAACCACTCCATTCGCTGATCTGAACTTTACCTGAGGAGTTAGACTAAATCGTATACCAGAATTGGCAAAAAAACTGAATTCAGCCAGAAAACCTAACTTTTGACCCAGAGCTCAGTTCGGAACCACATACAGGAAAGCTAAAAAAAACCACTCCATTCGCTGATCTGACCAAAGCTCCTCCCAATTGGCAAAGGAACTCAATACAGCCAGAAAAAGGAACTTGTGGCCCAGAGCTCGTTTCAACCCCATACACATCTTAGTGGAGTCCTGGGTCGGAGAAGCTAAAAAACCACTCAATTCGCTGATCTGAGGTTTCCCTGAGGAGTTAGACGAAAGCTTACCTCCCAAATGGCAAGAACTCAATTCAGCCAGAAAACGTATTTTTTGAGGCAGAGCTCGGTACCGAAACACATACACATCTTAGTTGGGTCCTGAGTCAGGGAAGCTAAAAAACCACTCCATTCGCTGACCTCAAATTTCCCTAAGGAGTTAGACTAAAATCGTGGCCCAGAATTGGCAAAAAACCTTTATTCAGCCAGAAAACGTTTGACCCAGAGCTCGGTTTCGAACAACATACACATATTAGTGGTGTCCTGGGTCGGGGAAGCTAAAGAACAATTCCATTCGCTCATTGAGCTTTCGAAAAACATATTGCTTATGTCCCATGACAGGAAAGCTAAAAAACTACTCCATTCGCTGATCTGACCAAAGCTCATCTCCCAATTGGCAAAGGAACTCAATACAGCCAGAAAAAGAAACTTTTGGCCCAGAGCTCGTTTCAACCCCATACACATCTTAGTGTAGTCCTGGGTCGGAGAAGCTAAAAAACCACTCCATTCGCTGATCTGAGGTTTCCCTGAGGAGTTAGACCAAAGATTACGTCCCAAATGGCAAGAACTCAATTCAGCCAGAAAACGTAATTTTTGACCCAGAGCTCGGTTTCGAACAACATACACATATTAGGGGTGTCCTGGGTCGGGGAAGCTAAAGAACAATTCCATTCGCTCATTCAGCTTTCGAAATACATATTGCTTATGTCCCATGACAGGAAAGCTAAAAAACCACTCCATTCGCTGATCTGACCAAAGCTCATCTCCCAATTTGCAAAGGAACTCAAGCCAGAAAGGGCAACTTTTGACCCGGGGGTCGTTTCAACCATACACATATTGGTGTCCTGGGTCAGGGAAGCTAAAAAAACCATTCCATTCGCTGATCTGAACTTTCCCTGAGGAGTTAGACTAAATAGTATCCCAGAATTGGAAAGAAACCTGAATTCAGCCAGAAAACCTAACTTTTGACCCAGAGCTCGGTTCGGAACAACATAGACATATTAGTGGTTTCCTGGGTCGGGGAAGCTAAAGAACAATTCCATTCGCTCATTGAGCTTTCCCTGAGGAGTTAGACCAAAGCTTATCTCCCAAATGGCAAAGGAACTCTATTCAGCCAGAAAAAGGAACATTTGGCCCAGAGCTCGGTACCGAACCACATACACAGTTGGGTCCTGGGGTCCGGAAAGCTAAAAAACCACTCAATTCGCTGATCTGACCAAAGCTCATCTCCCAATTGGCAAAGGAACTGAATTAAGCCAGAAATGGGAACTTTTGACCCAGAGCTCGTTTCAACCACACACATATCTTAGTGGTGTCCTGGGTCGGGGAAGCTAAAAAACCATTCCATTCGCTGATCTGAACTTTCCCTGAGGAGTTAGACTAAATCGTATCCCAGAATTAGAAAAAAAACCTGAATTTAGTCAGAAAACATAATTTTTGACTCGGTTTCGAACATACACATATTAGTGGTGTCCTAAATCGGGGAAGCTAAAGAACAATTCCATTCGCTCATCTGAGCTTTCCCTGAGTAGTTTTACCAAAGCTTATCTCCCATATGGCAAAGGAACTCTATTCAGCCAGAAAACGTAACCTTTGTCCCTAAGCTCAGTTTCGAACACGACAGGAAATCTAAAAAACCACTCCATTCTCTGATCTGACCAAAGCTCATGTCCCAATTGGCAAAGGAACTCAACTAGAAAAAGGAACGTTTGGCCCAGAGCTCGTTTCAACCACATACACATCTTAGTGGAGTCTTGGGTCGGAGAAGCTAAACAACCACTCCATTCGCTGATCTGAGCTTTCCCTGAGGAGTTCGACCCAAGCTTACCTCCCAAATGGCAAAGGAACTCAATTCAGCCAGAAAAAGGAACATTTGGCCCAGAGCTCGGTACCGAACCACATAAACAGTTGGGTCCTGGGTCCGGGAAGCTAAAAAACCACTCCATTCGCTGATCTGAACTTTACCTGAGGAGTTAGACTAAATCGTATACCAGAATTGGCAAAAAAACTGAATTCAGCCAGAAAACCTAACTTTTGACCCAGAGCTCAGTTCGGAACCACATACAGGAAAGCTAAAAAAAACCACTCCATTCGCTGATCTGACCAAAGCTCCTCCCAATTGGCAAAGGAACTCAATACAGCCAGAAAAAGGAACTTTTGGCCCAGAGCTCGTTTCAACCCCATACACATCTTAGTGGAGTCCTGGGTCGGAGAAGCTAAAAAACCACTCAATTCGCTGATCTGAGGTTTCCCTGAGGAGTTAGACGAAAGCTTACCTCCCAAATGGCAAGAACTCAATTCAGCCAGAAAACGTATTTTTTGAGGCAGAGCTCGGTACCGAAACACATACACATCTTAGTTGGGTCCTGAGTCAGGGAAGCTAAAAAACCACTCCATTCGCTGACCTCAAATTTCCCTAAGGAGTTAGACTAAAATCGTGGCCCAGAATTGGCAAAAAACCTTTATTCAGCCAGAAAACGTTTGACCCAGAGCTCGGTTTCGAACAACATACACATATTAGTGGTGTCCTGGGTCGGGGAAGCTAAAGAACAATTCCATTCGCTCATTGAGCTTTCGAAAAACATATTGCTTATGTCCCATGACAGGAAAGCTAAAAAACTACTCCATTCGCTGATCTGACCAAAGCTCATCTCCCAATTGGCAAAGGAACTCAATACAGCCAGAAAAAGAAACTTTTGGCCCAGAGCTCGTTTTAACCCCATACACATCTTAGTGTAGTCCTGGGTCGGAGAAGCTAAAAAACCACTCCATTCGCTGATCTGAGGTTTCCCTGAGGAGTTAGACCAAAGATTACGTCCCAAATGGCAAGAACTCAATTCAGCCAGAAAACGTAATTTTTGACCCAGAGCTCGGTTTTGAACAACATACACATATTAGGGGTGTCCTGGGTCGGGGAAGCTAAAGAACAATTCCATTCGCTCATTCAGCTTTCGAAATACATATTGCTTATGTCCCATGACAGGAAAGCTAAAAAACCACTCCATTCGCTGATCTGACCAAAGCTCATCTCCCAATTGGCAAAGGAACTCAAGCCAGAAAGGGCAACTTTTGACCCGGGGGTCGTTTCAACCATACACATATTGGTGTCCTGGGTCAGGGAAGCTAAAAAAACCATTCCATTCGCTGATCTGAACTTTCCCTGAGGAGTTAGACTAAATAGTATCCCAGAATTGGAAAGAAACCTGAATTCAGCCAGAAAACCTAACTTTTGACCCAGAGCTCGGTTCGGAACAACATAGACATATTAGTGGTTTCCTGGGTCGGGGAAGCTAAAGAACAATTCCATTCGCTCATTGAGCTTTCCCTGAGGAGTTAGACCAAAGCTTATCTCCCAAATGGCAAAGGAACTCTATTCAGCCAGAAAAAGGAACATTTGGCCCAGAGCTCGGTACCGAACCACATACACAGTTGGGTCCTGGGGTCCGGAAAGCTAAAAAACCACTCAATTCGCTGATCTGACCAAAGCTCATCTCCCAATTGGCAAAGGAACTGAATTAAGCCAGAAATGGGAACTTTTGACCCAGAGCTCGTTTCAACCACACACATATCTTAGTGGTGTCCTGGGTCGGGGAAGCTAAAAAACCATTCCATTCGCTGATCTGAACTTTCCCTGAGGAGTTAGACTAAATCGTATCCCAGAATTAGAAAAAAACCCTGAATTTAGTCAGAAAACATAATTTTTGACTCGGTTTCGAACATACACATATTAGTGGTGTCCTAAATCGGGGAAGCTAAAGAACAATTCCATTCGCTCATCTGAGCTTTCCCTGAGTAGTTTTACCAAAGCTTATCTCCCATATGGCAAAGGAACTCTATTCAGCCAGAAAACGTAACCTTTGTCCCTAAGCTCAGTTTCGAACACGACAGGAAATCTAAAAAACCACTCCATTCTCTGATCTGACCAAAGCTCATGTCCCAATTGGCAAAGGAACTCAACTAGAAAAAGGAACGTTTGGCCCAGAGCTCGTTTCAACCACATACACATCTTAGTGGAGTCTTGGGTCGGAGAAGCTAAACAACCACTCCATTCGCTGATCTGAGCTTTCCCTGAGGAGTTAGACCAAAGCTAATATCAGAATTGGCAAAAGAGCCCAATTGAGACAGAAACGTAACTTTTTACCCAGAGCTCAGTTTCGAACCACATCCATATGTTAGTGGTGTCCTGAATAGGGGAAGCTAAAAAACCACTCCATTCGCTGATCTGGTTAGGGTTAGGGTTAGGGTTAGGGTTAGGGTTAGGGTTAGGGTTAGGGTTAGGGTTAGGGTTAGGGTTAGGGTTAGGGTTAGGGTTAGGGTTAGGGTTAGGGTTAGGGTTAGGGTTAGGGTTAGGGTTAGGGTTAGGGTTAGGGTTAGGGTTAGGGTTAGGGTTAGGGTTAGGGTTAGGGTTAGGGTTAGGGTTAGGGTTAGGGTTAGGGTTAGGGTTAGGGTTAGGGTTAGGGTTAGGGTTAGGGTTAGGGTTAGGGTTAGGGTTAGGGTTAGGGTTAGGGTTAGGGTTAGGGTTAGGGTTAGGGTTAGGGTTAGGGTTAGGGTTAGGGTTAGGGTTAGGGTTAGGGTTAGGGTTAGGGTTAGGGTTAGGGTTAGGGTTAGGGTTAGGGTTAGGGTTAGGGT
>NC_138565.1:12310992-12313492 GCF_964273705.1 Natrix helvetica
TCTTTCTATCATCTATCTATCTATCTATCTATCTATCTATCTATCTATCTATCTATCTCTATCTCTCTATATCTATCTATCTATATATCTCATTCTTGAACATATAATATATTAATACTTTCTTTTCTATTTCCCCCCTCTTCCTCCCCCCTTTCCATTTTATAGTGTCTCGTCCGAGTTTTGTATCTCTCTCTTGCTTTCTTTTCTAGATTCTTTTCTCTAACCTATGGCCAATATGGCTTTTCATGCTCGGGCCTTGGTGTGCATATTTTCCAATGAGACAAGCCAAGACAGGAAGATCATTTTATTAGAATTTATCAGAATATTCAGACAAAAGGGATTCCACATTCAAAGAGGGAACCCCGATCTTTAGCTTGCATCCCCTTTTATAGTTAACATAACAAAGAAATATGAAAGAGGAAAGTTGATTGGACAGGATAATAGCACACATGTTTATTAAAATGAGGTATGGGATAAATTGTAAGGAGAAAGATTGTTTAGGGTTCACAAGAGATAAGCCAGTCCCCAATTTGTACTAACAAACTTTTCTTATCAGGAACTAGTCCCCAGCTTGTTTATCAGTTTAGGAATGTCAAAAGCTAATAAATCTTGAACATCACTTTAAAAGAAAGAATATAAATCAGATTAAAATACAAATTATGTTAGTTAACAAATAATAAAACCCATGTTATTTGCCCCTCAAACAATCATAAAATCTCCATGTCTTGAAGTACACCGATTCCTCTTTATCCTTTATTCTCAAAGTTACCCTGTTCATCTCTGCACAATCTAACCTTTCTGCCGATAAGCCAGGCAGTTGTTAAGCGGATTTTGCCCCATTTTATGACCTGGTGAAGTGAATCACTGCTGTTGATAAGTTAGTCAAACGGTTGTTAAGTGAATCCGGCTTCCCCATGGAGTTTGCTTGTCAGAAGGTTGCAAAAGGGGACCACGTGAGATTGCAACGGTCATAAATACAAGTCAGTTGCTAAGTGTCTGAATCTTGATCCCACGATTGTGGGGATGCTGCAATGGTCAAAAGTGTGGAAAACAGTCATAAGTCACTTTTTTCAGTGCTGTTGTAACTTTGAACAGTCACTAAATGAACTGTTGTAAGTCGGGAACTACCTATACACGTGGACTCCTAACCAAGGAGAGAAGCAACCTAGAAATAAAGAGAGCCTTTCCAACAGTGAGAACAATTAATGAATAGAATGCTTTCCCTCCAGAAGTTGTGGGAGCTTCGTCACGGGAGGCTTTCAAGAAGAGACCGGACAACCATTTGTCCGAAATGGTATAGGGTCTCCTGCTTGAGCAGGAGGGGTTGGACTAGAAGCCCTCCAAGGTCCCTTCTAACTCTGTTATTCCATTACTCTGCTAATTAACCAGTGGAACAGCTTGCCTCCAGACGTTATGGGTGTTCCAACACTGGAAGTTTTTAAGAAGAGATTGGCCATCCATTTGTCTCAAAATATAGGGTCTCCTGGCTGAGCAAAAGGTTGGACTAGAAGATCTCCATGGTGCCTTCCAACAATCAATTGTTCTGATTCAGAACAATTAATCAGTGGAATAGCTTGCCTCCAGAAGTTATGGGGACTCCAACACTTGAAGTTTTCAATGATAGTTTTCAACCATTTGACCTGGATGGTATAAGGTTGCCTGCTTTCCCAGGGGGTTGGACTAGAAGATCCCTAAGTCTCTTTTCTCTTCTCTTCTCTTCTCTTCTCTTCTCTTCTCTTCTCTTCTATTCTATTCTATTCTATTCTATTCTATTCTATTCTATTCTATTCCATTCTCCTCTTCTTTTCTCTTCTTTCCAATTCTACTCTTCTCTTCTTCTCTCTTCTCTTCTTTCTAATTCTACTTCTCTTCTCTTCTCCTTATGCTCATTCTCAACAATTCAAGGCCTAAAATAATTAACCTATGCCAAACCTTAATGATGTTAGTAGCAGACACACAACAGCCAGAATTTGCTTAACGTTAATCTTGCTAATTGCTTTGGTGGCTTAGCATGTGTGTGACCTCACCCGGCTTGCTTTATTGAGATGTCAAGGTCTAACGCAAATCAGAAAATGGATTAATTCAGCAAACATGTTCAGGAGTTGTGCAAACACTTCTCTGGAGAACTTACTCTTTGAACACAACTGTCCTTCAGGTTCCCTTCTTGGGAGAATTCCAGGTGCTCAAAGGAAGACATGGAAGCCTAGATGAGTTTTGTTCTCCTTTCACAGGTGTGCTTGTGTTACCCTTTCCTGGAACAGCTCAACCCATTGATCTCCAGCAGAATAATAGAACAACAGAGTTGGAAGGACCTTGGAGGCCTCCGAATCCAACCCCCTGCTCAAGCAGGAAACCCTCTACCATTTCAGACAAATGGATGTCCAATCTCTTATTGAAAACCTTCAGTGATGGAGCACCCACAACTTCTGGAGGCAAGTTGTTCCACTGGTTAATTGCTACTATCAGGAAACTTCTATTTAGTTTTATGTGAGATCGCTCC
>NC_138565.1:12320992-12408492 GCF_964273705.1 Natrix helvetica
ATACACAGACTGAACTTAACAATAGTCCTTAGACATACACACCACTTTACAGTGCTTTATGGAACCTCTCTAAGCAGTTTACAGAGTCAGCCTTTTGTCCCAACCATCTGGGTCCTCATTTTAGATAGATAGATAGATAGATAGATAGATAGATAGATAGATAGATAGATAGATAGATAGATAGATAGAGATAGATAGATAGATAGATAGATAGATAGATAGATAGATAGAGTCAAACTTGAGCCTGGTAAGATTCGAAACACGAAATTGCAGGCAGCCGGCAGTCAGTGGAAGTAGCCTGCAGTACTTCATTCTAATCACTGCGCCGCTGTGTGAAAACTAGTCCTAACTCAATTTTTTTTCAGTGCTGTTGTAACTTTGAACGGTTATTAAATGAATAGCTGAGGACTAGCGGTAAACTGCTTTGAATTGACAGTGATGGGGAGCAGCTTAAGAGCCAAAGTCAAAGAATACTGTATATTCATTGGGAAATAATTGCAAAATCAAATTCTGATTTTTCTTTTCTTTTGTTTACAGAACTTGCCTGACTCAGAAGATTAGGTGCTGCCACCATCTGCTGGAAGGATTTGGAAAGTCTCGGCAGAAAGTGGATAATGAAAAGGAAACCCAGGCCCAGCAGGTAGTAAGGTAGTCCTCAACTTACGACAGTTCATTTAGTAAATGTGGCACTAAAAACGTCCAGCAAGTGAAGGGCAGCTCAAATCTCTGGAGGAACCGCAGATGCCTTGATATGCCTTGTAACCCCGCAAGAAAGAAGGAATTGTTAGGTGCAAAACTGATTGCAGGGAGATCTGAAGCCACGAAGGTCGTTCAAAGCTGAAGAGGTCAAGAAACTCCGAAACGGAAAAGCTGCCGGTGTCTAAAGCCACTGAAGCAAACTCAGCTCTGGAACCAGGAGCTGCATTGAATCACAAAAAACTTCACAACAAATTTTATTTATTTCTTCATCTAAGTTAACCACTTGTCCATCTCACAAAGGAAGAGATTCTGGACCCTCTGCAAGGAAACTAAAATGCAGGGAATCTTTGACCTGCGACCACAGTCAGGCCCAAAACTTTTGTTGCTAAGAGAGATGGTCGTTAAGTGAGTGTTGGGCCATTTTACGACCTTTCTTGCCACCTTTGTTAAGTGAATCCCTAGAGTGGAATTAAGTAGAACCTTCCGGGCAGTGAGGAGAATTAACCCCTGGAATAGCTGCCTTCAGGAATCGTGGGAGCCCCACATCACTGGAGGCTTTCAAGAAGAAACTAGAAAGCCCCTGATCTGAAATAGTGTAGCTTCTCCTTTTGAGCAGGGGCTGGGCTAGAAGACCTCCCAGGTCCCTTCCAGCTCTTTGTTCTGTTCTATTCTGTAAGTTAGTCACATGGTTGTGAAATGAATCCGGCTTCCCCATCGACTTTGCTGGTGAGAAGGTCACAAAATGGGATCACGTCCCTCCTGGGACAGCGTAACCGTCATAACTGTGAGTCAGTTGCCAAACATCCAAATTTTGATCATATGACCGTGGAGATGCCGCAACGGTCATAAGTGTGAAAAATAGACATAAGTCACTTTGTTCAGTGCCGTTGTAGATTTGAACTGTCACGAAACAAACTGTTGTAAGCCAAGGACTATGTAATATCATATAACGTCACGTAATGTCATAGATCATGAATCCTGTATTATGTATGTCATGTATCCTGTATCGTGTATTGTAATGTATCATGTATCATGCATCATATATCATGTATCATATAACATGTATCATGTAAGAATAAAGCGGATCAGCCATAATCTCGGTTGGGGTCTTTGGACATCCAGCAGGTGGAGAGCCTCCCTCCCTCCCTCCCTCCCTCCCATTGGGTCACTCCGTAGGAGATATGATATGGCCAATGTTATGGAAGGGCTGATCAAGGGGACCCTCCATATCCCACCCCCATTATCTGGGGGAGTGGGAGGCCCCTGGGGTCATGGCCTCAGGTAACCCCTATGAGGGCATAATGAGCTGTGATATCATGGCCCCTGAAGGCAGACCGAGAAAGGCCAAAGGGAGGAGAGGAGAATGGTGGAGCCTTGAGTTAAGCAGCTCTGCTTTCTCTCTGCTGCCTGTTACTTCCTCTCCGTCTTCTCTCTCTAGCGGAGTTTTGGTTTGGTTGTGGTGCCAAACCAGACAGTTGTAGAGGTACAAAGGAGAAGAATTTCTCTGTAGAATAAGCAGCTCCTTGGGCAGTCTGAGCTTCCTGAGTTGACCCAGGAAGAACACGGGATAAATAGATAGATAGGAGATAGAGATAGATAGATAGATAGATAGATAGATAGATAGATAGATAGATAGATAGATAGATAGATAGATAGATAGATAGATAGATAGATAAATAAATAGATAGATAGATAGATAGATAGATAGATAGATAGATAGATATAGATAGACATAGATAGATAGATGATAGATAGATAGATAGATAGATAGATAGATAGATAGATAGATAGATAGATGGACAGACAGACAGATGTAGATATAAGATAGATAGACAAACAGACAGACAGACAGACAGACAGATAGATAGATGACAGATGATAAATAGATAGATAGATAGATAGATAGATAGATAGATAGATAGATAGATGATAGATGATAGATGATAGATGATAGATGATAGATGATAGATGATAGATGATAGATGATAGATGATAGATGATAGACGATGATAGATAGATGATAGGTGATAGACAGACAGCCAGTCAGACAGAGAGGATGACCAGGGACCCCTCTTTTCAACCTGGAGTTACAAACCTTCTCCCTTGTTGATCTGCATCCAGGTCTAGCGATCACTTTTCAGGATGTCTCACATGCGGAAAAAGTTCCCCTTCCTGAAGAGGGGCAGCCAAGAGGCACAACTTCAAATCAATAATAATAATGACCAGCAGCGGTGGGACAACCGGGAAGGCCAATTCTCGGGCTCCCACCGGTTCACTTCCTCAACCGCTCAGCGAGCCATGGAAGTCCTGCCTCTGCTGGTAAAGTCTTCTCCAGCTCCAATGGAGGCAAGGAGGAAGGTTCAGCTTCCAGCGCTGGGGCTGCCCAATCTGGTCCAGAGAGGAACTGTCAAGATCCCTCCAAGGATTTCTCAGCTGGAGGTCAAGCACGGCCAGAAGGAGCTCCCTCCCCTGCCAAGGGGGCCCGAGAGTGAAAAGGCTCAGAGGAGCAGCCTTGACCAGGGGATAATATGCTCCCCAGATGCCATCCTATCTTTATATCCAGGTAACTACGCTACAGGTCTGGGCTACCTCTGGAACCAGCCTTCTCCTATCACATCAGCCCATCCCACCCTATCAATCAATCAATCAGAACAGAGCCGGAAGGGACCTTGAAGGTCTTCTAGTCCAACCTACTGCTGAAGCAAGAGTCCCTATACCATATCAGACAAGTGATTGTCCAGTCTCTTCTCAAAAGCCTCCAATGATAAGAGCACCCACAACTTCTGGTGGCAAGCTGTTCCACTGGTTGATTGTCCTCACTGTTAGGAAGTTCCAGGTTGCTTCTCTCTTTGATTAGTTTCCAACCATTGTGTCTTGTCCTGCCTTGGGGTGCTTTGGAAAATATGTGGACCCCCTCCTCTTTGTGGCAGCCCCTCAAATACTGGAAGACAACTCTCATGTCACATACACACAAACACACACATACTGCCCTTCTTTTCTCTAGACTTGCGAAACCCAAATCCTGCCACCGTCCTTCATCAGGCAGGGGAGTTATGGAGGAGACCCTCTTAGCTCTTGGCTCTTAGCTCTGTTTTAATCTTATCTTTTAAGGCAAAAATTGTCATCCCAAATTAATCTTCATATTTCATGGCTAATTTTATATGCTGTTTTATATCTTGATTGGCCTCCTCCTCCTCCTGAGGGTTATCTAAGGATATGAAGATGAGGGACTCGAGGCTTGTGACACGTTTGACCCCTCCCTCAGGCTCAGCCTGGCCCTCCCCTACACCCCTACACCCCTTTCCCCTCTTCCCTTCGAGAAGGCTCCTCCCTCCCAATTGCCTCTCAATCTCATCCTGTCTCTCCTTCCCAGAACTCTCCGATGAACAATTTCGCTATTTGTGGGAGAGCAAGAAGTCTCTCAAAGTCAGACCCATCAAAGAAATATTGGACTCAATGGAGGAGAGGGTAATGTTGGAGACTATCTTGGAACATCTTCGTCCTCTCCCGGTAAGCAGCTGCGTTTGTGTCCTTTGTGCAGAGGTTGCAGAAGCCAGGGCTGCCCCGGTGGAGATAATTGACCCCCAAAGTAGACAAAGGTGGTTCTGGAGAAGCAGTTGAACGATGGGGCCCTTGGTGGGAGGAGCATGGAAGGACCATGGAATGATCACCTCAACCATTTCGGACCCCGTCTCAACATCAGGATAACGGGGTCCTTAGAGTCTGTCACCAGCCCTGGAACGCTTCCAATGCATGGAGAAAATCCAAAGAAGGTGGAGATTTTTGGGTATCTGGGATCCCACCTCCAAGGCAAAGGTCTTCTGACACAGGCTTTCTTAAAAAGCATGAAGCACAGTCTTGGTCCCGGCGAAACCTCTTTTACTGACACGACTGTGAATTCCTTTCATTCAGAGTCAGCCAGGCTTGGCAAACAGACTTTCAGAGGAATATTTATCTACATGAACCTTATCTCCCTCGGAGAACTGCCAGATAATCAGTTTCCAAACACAGGGCAACGCAACACTTGGCTCAGAGACTCTTATAGTCACAAACAGAACTTTCCACTCTTGAAACGACCGACTGGCTGAATTGTTTCCTGCAAAAGCCCCCTCCCCCTTCCCTCCTCTTTTGTTTCCTCTGGGAGGGGCCAATCACCTCCAAGATGTCTCTTTACCCAGAAGTCGACACTGCTTTCTTAGTAGTTCTTGTCTTCTGGCACCTCTGCGCATGCACACACTGGGAACAGGCTCCAGCTGTTCCTCTGCCTCACTGCTGTCTAGCTCCCTCTCTGCCTCTGATGCTTCTGTGAGTTTCCCTCAGTCCCAGGACTGGCCCATGTTCCTCCCCAACCTCCTCACTGTCCGACTCTGCTGCCAGCTCCACTGGTGGGCCACAACAAAAGGGAACTTTAATGGCAAGGCGCAAGCAAGGGTGAATGCCGCCTGGATGCGTTGGTGAGAACTCACTGATGTGTTACGTGACAGACGGATGCCAACCCATCTTGAATCTAAGACCTACCAGAGAACCATCCTCCTGTTGCACTGTATGGCCCTGAATGCTGGGCAGCAACAGGAGGGAGCAAAAGCTTTCTCCATGCCATGGAAATGCGAAGACTCCCTTGCATATCGGGCACCTCCCTTCCTGACCTCATCACACATGATACCATTCGACCACATTTTACAGAGAAGATGAGAGAAGGCCGACTCTGCTGATAAGGACACGTCCCGAGAGCAGCACCTTCCACCGTGGCCAAGGCTGCCTACCAACTGGAAGACAAGGACTGGTGACCGTGTGGGCATCCAAAACAGGGATGGCAGGAGGCCATCAACAAAGATATGGAAGCTGCAGGCCTTCTCCCAGGCGACACAGGTGATGGTGCAAAGTGGCCCTCAATGACCCATAAAGCGGACATTGTACCTGTGGGAATACGCTAGGAAGAAGACGATGGGGCCCTTGGTGCTCCCTGAACTGGGTTCTTTAGTTGCACACATTTCATGACCCAACTTCTGTACATCATCAGTGCTGGTAAGTTTGATGTTTGCTCCCTGCTTATTCGGGACAAGCTCCTGTGTATAAACAGAGAGAAACTTCACTCCCTCCTAGCGCTGATGATGTTCCCTAGTTGGGCCATGAACCATCTGCAAGAAAACAACTAAGCTCAGAGAGCATCAAGGACCACATAGTCCTCATCATCATCCACCTCCCTTTTCTTTTCTCCCCTTCCATCCTTCCTCCTCCCCTTCCTCCTCTTCTCCTCCTCCAGTTTGAAAACCTTTCATCTCTCCCCCCCCCCCTTTATCCACCAGAGCGAGGGTGGGGCTTTGCTAGCAGCGGTGGCTCTTCCGTCCCAAGGACCGGCCCATAGATTTCCACTGCTCTCCTTTCCTTTGCCTTCTGGGCTTCCACGCATCAGGCACTGGGCCCAGTTGTTCCTCCTCTTCCTCATCAGCCACCTCCAGATCTGGGAGCGGTTAAGTCTCCATCTGAGGTCTGATGGACAGCCCAGGCTCCACCCCTGTCACTCTCTCTCTCTCTGCCAGCTCCATTCTCTCTTCCCCCTCGGAGCTCCTAGGTTGCCTCAATGCTGACACTGACTCCCACACCTCCACCTCCTCCTCCTCCTCCTCCTCCTCCTCCTCCTCCTCCTCCTCCTCCTCCTCCTCCTCCTCCTCCTCCTCCTCCTCTGATTTGACTACTGTGGCGGAGAGGCCCCAACAATAAATGGTGATAAATCAAGGACTACCAACCTCTGTAGACCAGACAGAGGAAGAAAATCCAGGCTCTTCATCTCACCATTTGTGGCAGAGCTTTCCCTTCCATTCCTCTCAAAAGCTCTCTTGGCTCCAGCTGATAAAATCCGGATGGTCCTTCTTAGATGCTTTGTGCCTGTTCCAGCTAGAAAAGTCGAGTCAATGATCCAATGAATCCTAAGGCAGAAGGGAGACCAACCCTTCCCTTGGAAACACACAAAAACCTCTTCCTTCCTCTGCTCCTTCACGTCCTCACAGCTTCTGTTTTGTTGTTGTCCAAGCAGATTCCTGCAGACCACAAAGTGCCCAGGGGGAAAATCAGTGGACTGCAGCCCATCAGCCAGAAGCCTTCAATGCCACAAAGCTCTTCCCACTTGTTGCCTAAAGACAAGGTAAATATGCTGAGCTTTCCCCCTTTTAGGGTGGCAGTTGTCTTACACACAAGGTCAGAAGAGGACAACTTGCCGTGGCCAACTCCCCACTACCCACGAATCACAGCCGACTTGACAGGGGTTAATTTAACAATTTCATTCTTTCCAATAATGTTAAAAATCATTTAAACATTTTTTCATTTCATTTTGTCTCTCCTTTGGCATCCTTTCTTTGATGCTTATGTTCCACATTTCTTCGATATTATACAGACAAATGAACATTAGAATTGCAGACTTGGAAGGGGGCCTTGGAGATCTTCTAGTCCAACCCCCTGCTCAAGCAGAAAACCCTTTACCATTTCAGGCAAATGATTGTCCAATTCATCTTAAAAGCCTCAAGTGATGCAGCACCCACAACCTCTGGAGACAAACTGTTCTACTGGTTAATTGTTCTCACTGTTAGGAAGTTTCTACTTACTTCTAGGTTGGCTCACTCCTTGCTTAGTCACAGAATAACATAAGAGATTTGGAAGGGAACTTAGAGGTCTTCTGGTCCAATCCCCTGCTCAAGAAGGAAACCCTATACCCTTTAAGGCAAATGGTTGTCCAATCTCTTCTTAAAAATCTCTAGTGATGAAGCACCCACAACCTCTAGAGGCAAACTGTTCCAGTGGTTAATTGTCTTCATTGTTAGGAAGTTCCTCCTTAGTTCTAGGTTGGTTCTCTCCTTGATTACTAACAGAATAACATAATAAGAGAGTTGGAAGGGACCTTGGAGGTCTTCTACTAAGATCTTCTACCAAAAAGTTTTTAGTAGGTTGGTTGTCTCCTTGATAAGTTTCCATCTGTTGCTTCTCGTGCTGACTTCTGGTCCCTTGGAGAACAGGTTGACCCCCTCTTCTTTGGGGCCACCCCTGAGATATTGGAACACTGATATTAGTGTAACTCTTGTTCCCTGCTGAGTTGGCCATGGCGAGTAAGCCATGCTTAGTTGGAAATGGCCCTGTGCTTGACCACACTTGGTCCTTTTCTGATCACCCTTTGTCCTATGCTTCCTTTTCCTGGATGATGGGTGGAGTTCCCTCAGACTCACGCACTCTTTTTCCAATCTTCAGATAAACCTATATAAATACTATGGCTTAAAGTTGAGGAATACCAGACAGAAAGATCTTGTAAAAGACCACCTCAAAAAGCTTCTGTCATTCTCATTTGCAGACGAGACGGACAGAGAGGTGAGTGGGAGTGGGCTGCCTGCGGGGGCTGAGGCCTCCAACTTTGTGGGGTCCTTGGTGCTCTCTGAGCATGGTTGCAAGAAATGCAGACCATTTGCGACACAACTAGGTCATTTCATCAGTTCTAGAAGGGAACAGGTTTTGCAGAGGGGAGGTGAAGGGAGGAGTGGGAGGAGGGAGGAGGAGGAGGGGAGGAGAAGAGGAAGGAGGGGAGGAGGAGGAGAACTGTGGGGGTTTTGGAGGAGGAGGAAGAGGAGGAAGAGGAGGAAGAGGAGGAAGAAGACTGTGGAGTCCTTGGTGCTCTCTGTGCTTGGTTGCATTCTTACAGACATTTTATTACCCAGTTAGGTAATTTCATCAGTGCTAGAAGGGCCTGGGGTTTGCAAATAGGAGGAGGAGGAGGAGGAGGAAGAGGAATAGGAAGATAAAAAAAAGAAAATGTGCAAATGTCGTAATTCACAAGCATCGCTTTGCCTAGGGAATCTCGGAGACAATCCGCCTCGCTGCATTCCATCATCTGCCAGAAATTCTCCTGGTCCTCGGGGAGGTCGGTAATACCACAGAGCCCAAGAGACCTTCTCTCTTGGAAGGATCCATTGAGGTAAGACCAGGGATGGGGTTCCAAGGTCCAAAACTCAGTAGAGAAGAAGGTTGGGGGATTCTGGGAAGGAAAGTCCAAGGTGTTTAGAAGGACGGATGCTCCAGGCCATCTGCTCTCTTCAGACTGGTCATACATCTCAAAGACCTGACACCAGCACTGAGATTGTAGGTGGGACTGGAAATTGTCCACCTCCATCTCCTGGAGGAGTATTTTATAAGGCTAGAGAAGATCATGAGTTGCCCAACAAACATCTCAAGTAGACCCAAAGGTGCTTTTTCAAAGGGCTTGGACTTTGTTTGACCTTGAAGACATTTCGCTTCTCATGCAGGAAGCTTCTTCTGTTTTGACCGAAGTCAGAAGTGAAGAAGCTTCAGGCAGAACTGAAGAAGCTTCTTGGATGAGAAGCGAAACCTCTTCAAGGAAAAAACAAGTCCAGTTGCCTTTGGAAAAAGCCCCTTTGGGACAACCATGACCTGGATGACTAAGAATCTCCATCAGTTTCCATCCATGGCTTCTTGTCTTGTCTTCTGGTGCTCTGGAAAAGAGTTTGACACCCTCGTCTTTGTCCTGGCAGGATTCACAATATCTGTCTGACAGACAGATTAGAACAACATTAATGCTCTGCTATGGACAAGCAGCCCTGGGAGCCTCCGCTGAAGACCTGGGTGTTTTCATCGAAACCATCGTGTCCGAAATTCTCGTCCAGTACGCCACCATGAACAAGGTAGGCTGGTTTCCACCCTCTGTCAGTGCTGGCAGGACTGTTGTTTTCCTCCTCCTAGTTCCTTGATCTATTGTTTACTTCTGCCTTGTTTGTCTGGGGTTAATCCCTGCTTATCTGGATTTCAATTGATGGTGAAAAAATATAAGAAACGTCTGTAAAAAAACAAAACAAAGTTCAGGGAGCACCAAGGGCTCCGCAGTTCAACCCTGAGCTACAAATCGCCCCTTTTAGTGAACCAGGACAACCTGACTGCAGTTCTTAGAGGTTGCTGGGGAGAATCTGGGCTCAACAGGCGACCTCCAGCCCCCAGTTATGCCTCCCATTCCGATCTGCTTCCTGTTCCAATTGCCCTGGAGAGGATGAAATGCTAGTGGTTTCTTTATCTGTGGTCATGCCACATTCATTACACTCAAGGCAGCGCATTATCCTCTTTCTTCCTTTTCACACAACCACAACAACCCTGTGACGTTTCTTGGATTGAGAGAGAAGAACTGGGCCAGATGTGGACTCACCCAGCTGGCTCTCGTGCTAAAGGAGGGACTAGAACTCACAGTCTCCTGGTGATTGACTCAGACAGTTGGCTTTCATGGCTATAGTGGGACTAGAACTCTCCATCTCCTGGTGATTGGCCCAAAGTCTCTCGGCTGGCTCTCATGCCTAAGGCAGGACTAGCACCCAGAATGTCC
Source organism: Natrix helvetica (assembly GCF_964273705.1). Taxonomy (NCBI): domain Eukaryota; kingdom Metazoa; phylum Chordata; class Lepidosauria; order Squamata; family Natricidae; genus Natrix; species Natrix helvetica. The sequence continues at coordinate 12,331,056 of NC_138565.1, forward strand.
AGGGGATATTTTGATTGGGAGCCCCCCAGAGTTCAAGAAAAGACGGTCGGCTACGTAATTGTTGAAATAAATAGATGCACCCTCTTCCTCCTGCTGTCTTCTCACCCCACCCTCTTCCCACTTGGGTTTCCCAGGACGAAGGCCTGAAGAAAGCCTTCATGAGGTCCATCATCATGGTCACCAAAGCGGCTGCCCTCAGCAGGAGGCAAGACCTCCATCTACCCCAGAAACAGGAATTGGTCCTCAAGATCATTGTAAGTGGGGAGGGGGAGGGGCAGGTGCTCCTGGGCGCCTTTAGGTTTGAAAGAGAATTTGAACCGAATTGAATTCCAATCAATTGGGCCCCAAATTATTCTGTTGCTAAGTGGGACGGCTGTTAAGTGAATTCTGCCCCATTGTACGACTTCTCTTTCCACAGTTGTTAGCCGAATCACTGCCATTAAATTAGTCGCACGGTTGTTTCATGAATCTGGCTTCCCCATTGTTTTTATTATTAGTGTTTATTTTTAAATCAAGTTAGGTAGGTAGGTAGGTAGGTGGATGGCTGAGTGGATGGATGGATGGATAGATAATAGATAGATAAATGAGATATATAGATATGGATGGATAGAGAGAGATAGATAGATAGATATTTAATATATAAAGTAGAATGACCAATAGAAATGGGAAATTCGGGGAAGAAAGAAGAAAAAAAAAGGCATTGAGACTTTCTAGAAGAAACGACACAGCCAATTTCCAGAATGGAAGAGGGCAGAATTGTATAACTTTAAGAACGGTGGATTCAACTCCCAGAATTCTCCAGCCTTCAGGGATTCTGGGAGTTAAAGTTCACAGGTCGTAGTGAGACCCTAGTTACCCATCCCTGACTTAAACCATGGTCAGGGGACATTGCAAACTGCCATCAATGCTGGCTGGTTGCCAAGAGACCAAAATATGATCCTCTGATCGCTGAGGAAGAAGAGCCTCTCAGAACTTCAAATCTGGGTCATAAGTATTTACTGTGCTTCTAAGTAGTCCTTGAGTATCAGAATTAGAAGAACCAAGTTGGAAGGTGCCTTGGAGGTCTTCTAGTCCAGCCAGGAAACCCTACACCACTTCAGACAAATGGTTATCCAATCTCTTCTTTAACACTTCCAATGTTGGAGCATTCACAGCTTCTGGAGGAAAGTTGTTCCACTGGTTAATTGTTCTGGCAGGAAATTTACCCTTGGTTCTAAGAGGGATCCTGGAGAGATCCTTCATAACTTTAAATGGTGGCTAAGTGAGCAGTTGTAAGTTGAGGACTTCCCCTGTCAACCAGGAAAGGCGTAGGGATGGGAGTAGTGCCAGCTGGATGGTGGCCACATCTCAGGAGCTTTCTTTCTTTCCTTTTCCTTTCAGGAAGTCATTGAAGATGAGCCCGAAAGAACCCTGTCCGTCATAGTTCTCCATCAAGCCATCGTCACCATTACCTGCATAAGGTACGTACCTGCCCCACCCTCATCTTCCCACCAGCTGGGGAGGAGCTTGGAGTTGGACCAAGTGATGGGATTTCCGTGGCAAGTCAACGTGCTCTAGAGCAGGGGGGGTCAAACCCCATTTCATTGAGGTACACATCAGGACTGGGGTGGTATGGATGGATAGATGGATGAAGAAAGAGAGAGAGGGAGGGAGGGAGGGAGGGATAATAGATAGATAGATAGATAGATAGATAGATAGATAGATAGATAGATAGATAGATAGATAGATAGATAGATCCAGGAGAGTAGGAGTTCAAACTCCATTTCATTGAGGGACACATCAGGGCTGTGGTGGGATGGATGGATAAATGAATGGAGAGATGGATGGAGAGAGAGAGAGAGAGAGGGAGAGAGGGAGGGAGGGTGTGTGTGTGTGTGTGTGTGTGTGAGAGAGAGAGAGAGATATCCAGGAGACATTTCCTTACACTGAGAACAATCAATCAGTGGAAGGGATTGCCTCCAGAAGTTGTGTTCTCTCCATCACTCGAGGTTTTCAAGAAAAGAGAGAACAACCATATGACTGGGTTGGCTTAAGGACTATCAAGCAAGGGTTGGAGTAGAAGATCTCCAAGGTCCCTTTTAGCCCTCTGAGTCTAGAATCTCCTCACTCTCCTCCTCCTCTTTTCTTGTCTTTCATCAGCCGTATGAAGCCCCCCTTGAATTCCGAAGTGAGGTCTAAATTGGTCAAACAAAGCATCCGGAAGGTGTTATCGTTGCCAGCTATCAAGGTGTCCAAAATTAAAACAGATAGCCAGACCTATTCACCTCAATCTCAGGTGAGCAGTCTAGATGGAGCAAAGCAATAGGGGATCCACCTGGAAACAAGGATGCAGTGAACAGGATTCCCGATCTCCTCAACAGCCCTGGATCCATCCCTCGAGCCAAAGGTCCCCTTGGCCAGTCCCTTCCTCTTTGTTCTTGAAAGTCTGCTTCCCCTTCTCGTTCTATGTTTCTGGATCCCAGGACTCCCTATTTTGAAGCCCTAAACATCTCCAGGGGGTTTTCCTCCCCATCTTTTCTCTCTTCCTCCACTTCTCTTTTATCTTCTGTTTGAAGGATCTTCTCAAGATCAATTCCCACCTCCCACCTTTGCCCCCCAACAAAAGAAGGGCCATGGTGGGGCAGAGCAACCATGGTCTGCAGGCACAAGCTATGATTCCTAGCTAGTCTCAGATAACCCTCAGAATTCAAATGGTTAGCAACTGATTCAGATTTTTTTAAAACAATTTTTATTTATTTTTGAACAAAGACAAATAAACATAAAAATAAAAAAGCCATCTTGCATTACAAATTGTAGAAAGTGTGTCAGTTGGTTACAGTTCTTCCAGGCATCTCTTCCATAGTCATCACCAGCTTTTCATATCAAATCGCATATTTTAAATTCACCTATATTCATGTATATCACGTTTATTATATCTCAACCTTAATTTGACTGTAATTGTTTTTACGTCATTTTATATATAATATTCAAAATCTAGAATAGGATTATATGATAACATTCTATTAAATCATCCAATCCCAATACATCTTTATAACATATTCTAGATAAAGCTTTTAAACCTCCTCTCATATTCTCCATTTGTTGTTTATATAAAATTTCATTTTATCAAACTAATATATCTATATGTATTGTTATCATTATTAATCATTATTTAACTATAGCTATTGTTGCTTCATTTTATGTATAAAATACATAATATTTTATACATACATATACATACTACTAGTAAACTAAATTAAGCTTAGTTTTTATTATACATTGTATTTATTATATTATATTTATTATATGTAGCATTAATATTCTAGTTACTTTCTTAATAAATCTTGTATGAGCTTCTCTTCGCAACATGTTTTCCTTTCGGATCTCATAAAAGCTTGAAACCCAGCATCTGATCTTTTCATCAGCCTATCTTTGGTTATCAATGGTGCTGCTGTCAAGATTTCTCTTCGTATCTCCGTTAATTTTTCTCTCTTTTCTTCTTCTGTGCTTTGAAGTCTGGGGTAGAGTTCCAATCGATCTATCTCCCCTTTCCATATTCCACTCTTGCCATTACCAACCACGCTCACTTTGTTGTCAGTATCCACAGTTTTCTTATCTCTTTGCTCATTTTTTTCTTCCATCTTTTGAACTCTGTCCTCCACATTCTTCATTTGATAAACATCCTCAGTTTCTCCATCAGATTTTTCTGTTTTATATTCCATATTCTCCAATCTCTTTTCAATTCTCTCTGTCACAACTAATAGATTTTGAATTTCAAACATAATCATTTGCAATGTTACAGTTTCTTTTTCCTGCTGCGCCAGTCTTCCAATTTTGAAGGCACTGCTACTATAGGATTCAAGGCTATTTTAATAAACTTCAAACAGGTTCATTTATTATCTTTCAAGTCAAAATGTTGTCTTCCCTCCAATAGCTAGTGATGGAACTCCCAAAAAGCACCTGTATAAACAACTTGTGCTCTTCCTACTATCACTCTCAGCAAACAATACAATACAATAGCAGAGTTGGAAGGGACCTTGGAGGTCTTCTAGTTCAACCCCCTGCCTTGGCAGGAAACCCTATACCGTTTCAGACAATTGGCGATCCAACATCTTCTTAAAGACTTCCAGTGTTGGGGCATTCACAACTTCTGGAGGCAAGCTGTTCCACTGATTAATTGTTCTAACTGTCAGGAAGTTTCTCCTCAGTTCTAAGTTGCTTCTCTCCTTGATTAGTTTCCACCCATTGCTTCTTCTACCCTCAGGTGCCTTGGAGAAAGTGATGTGCGGTGAGATTTATGGCTGGTGAGGCTGGTGACGTCATCAGGAAGGCAGGGAATGGGACCACGTGTGCTGGAGGGTGAGGCTGCCTCAGCCTCCAGCACACTTGATCCCATTCCCTGCCTTCCTGAGCGCGCTCCACCGGCTCGTGCTCCACGGTCCCTAACAGCAGCTGCTTTTCAGTGCTTTCCTGTGCGTCTGGTGTTTAGGACATCCGGCTATCTACCTAAATGCCAGACACACAGAAAAGCACTGAAAAGCACTTCGCCTCCAAGCCACTTCGTCTTGATGACGTCACCACAGCTGCTGGGCGCGGCTGGACGGAGGTAGCCTGATCCTCGGTCGCTTGCCCGCCGGACTGCCTCGCGCCACTCTGGCTACCTCTGTCCATTCGCAACTTGCAGCTGCGGCGACGTCATCAAGACGAAGTCCAGCGGAGGCAGAAATGTTGTTGGCACTCCCGGACTTCGTCTTGATGACGAAGCCACGAAAGTGACTGGGGAACGACGAGAACCTTCCTGCCTCTGCTGGACTTCGTGCACTCCTCACGACTGCAATATCCATCCAGAAGCAGCTTTTGTGGCTAATGGGGTTTGGGCTTCCAGCCCAACAGCCCCTGTCACTTCTGGACATCTATTGCAGTCGCGAGGAGCGTGCAAAGTACAGCAGAGGCAGGAAGGTTATTGGCGCTTCCGAGAACCCTCCTGCCTCCGCTGGTTGCCCAGCTGGCACCGCCCCGCACGCGCACCTCCTCCTCCCTCTTCTTCCTCTTCACTCCCCAAAGGTTCTTCTCCTTACCGGAGCTTAGCGGGAGCCATGTGAAAGGGATGGGAGGAAATATATATTATTATTATATATTATATATTATTTCATGATGAGCGGTGAGGCTCTGCCTCCCCTGCCTCCCCTGACCGCACGTCCCTGCTTGGAGAATAGTTTGACTCCCTCTTCTTTGGGGCAACCTCTGAGAACACTGTTATCATGTCTCCCCTAGTCCTTCTTTCTCTTAAGCTAGACATACCCAGTTCCTGCAACCGTTCTTCATATGTTTTAGTCTCCAGTCCCCTAATCATCTTTGTTGCTCTTCTCTGCACTCTTTCTAGAGTCTCCACATCTTTTCTACACCGTGGCGACCAAAATTGAATGCAGTATTCCAAGTGTGGCCTTACCAAGGCATTATAAAGTGGTATTAACACTTGGTGTGATCTTGATTCTATCCCTCTGTTGATGCAGCCTAGAACTGTGTTGGCTTTTTTGGCAGCTGCTGCACACTGCTGGCTCATATTTAAATGGTTGTCCATTTAATGGATGTCCAAACAAACTGGAAGAACCTTGAATCTCAAGTGATCAAAGAGAAAGAAGAAAAACAATGTATCCACCCTCCAGCCTCTAAGTGGCAGTGTAACTGCTTTTCCTCCTGTGGTTACAACCCTCTTTATAATCCTTCTTATTATCTTCTTTATATTCCAAGCTTCAGAAAGGAAAAAACCCATAAATGGAGATAAAAAACAATCCAATCAATCCAAAGAAGCATTATTAAAAAAAAAGGAAATTTTTAATCCATAGGTGTAAACAAAAGTGAAAAAAGAAGAAAAAATTAATCCATTCAGTTTAAAAAAATAGGAAGCCTTTGCAAAAATTCCATCCATGAAAAAAACAGGATAACACACTAAGTTTAATGTAGATTTATTTTGCCGCTTAGTCTTCTATCTTCAATTTTAATTTAACTTAATTTTTGGGGGGGAGGGGTAGTCTCTTTTTCTAATAATAAAATTTCCTCACCAATTTGACACACTTTCTCTTTTCGCTTTGTTCCTATTGTTCCTATTCCTTGGGAGCTGTCCCAACTTCAACAGCTTCATTTGCTGCGTTTCTGTCAACAGAAATAAAGGCAATTCCTGGATCTTTCAGGAACTTTGCGGTGTCCCTGAGATCAGCAGGAAGTGCCCTTCTCAATCACCATCTCTGTGGGACAGTTTAGGTCCGAAAGGACCGTCCAGTGGCAGAAATATGGACTGCAATCTCAGAGCACCAAGATCGCATGTCGAGCCGTCGTGACATCAGCCCCTTTTTTTTCTGCAACGGGTTCAGATGTATGACGGTTGCAGCATTCTGGGGTCACATGACCCTCCTTCTGTGACCTTCCGACCAGTCAATAGGGAAGCTGGATTCACTTAACAACTGTGTGACCAACTTAACAACCAAAATGATTCACTTAACCACTGTGGCAAGAAAGGTCGTAAAACAAGGGCAAAATTCACTTCACTAATGTCTCCCTTAGCGATGGAAATTTTGGGCTCAATTGTGGTCTTAAGATGAGGACTGCCTGTATTTGAATCTCCCAGAACTGTTAAGGAAGACATTCAACTTTTTAGTCATTCTGTTCTGAACTCAAACAGGAAGGAAGTCCTTTTGTTCCTCAAGTTCAGCAGATAAAGCATTTCTTCCCCCTCTGGAACGGGGCACCGTTTTGCGGTGGTTCGGCTCCTACCTTTCTGGCCGGACGCAGCGTGTGTTGGCAGGAGAAGAGAGGTCGACCCTACGCCCCCTTACTTGTGGGGTGCCACAGGGGTCGGTCCTCTCGCCACTCCCGTTCAACACATATATGAAGCCGCTGGGTGAGATCATCCGTGGTTTCGGGGTGGGATACCACCTGTACGCTGATGATACTCAGCTGTACTTTTCCACCCCGAACCACCCCAACGAGGCCATCGAAGTGATGTCCCGGTGTGTGGAAGCCGTACGGATCTGGATGGATGACAACCGACTCAAGCTCAACCCCTCCAAGACAGAGTGGCTGTGGGTACCAGCTCCCCGGTTCAGCCAATTAATTCCATCATTGGCCATTGCGGGCATTCAATTTGCCCCCGTGGAGCGGGCGCACAATTTGGGCGTCCTCCTGGATGCCCGGCTGTCCATGGATGACCATGTGACAGCCGTGGCAAGGGGGGCGTTCCACCAGGTTCGCCTGGTGCGCCAATTGCGCCCCCTACTGGACGCCTTACGCACAGTCACTCATGCGCTGGTAACGTCTCGCTTGGACTACTGTAACTCTCTCTACATGGGGCTTCCCTTGAAATGCACCCGGAGGCTACAGTTGGTCCAGAACGCAGCCGCGCGGGTAATTATGGGGAGTGCTAGGTACTCCCATGTGACACCGTTCCTGCGCGAGCTGCACTGGCTTCCTGTGGTCTATCGGGTGTGTTTCAAGGTTTTGATAACAATCTTTAAAGCGCTCCATGGCTCAGGACCTAGTTACTTGCGGGATCGTATTCTGCCCCATACATCCCTGCGACCAATCCGCTCGCACAGAGAGGGCCTCCTCCAGGTGCCGTCCACTAGACAGTGTCGGGGGGCGGCGCCTAGGAGTAGAGCCTTCTCTGTGGCGGGCCCAGCCCTGTGGAATGACCTCCCTCCGGATATTAGGAATACCTCTGACCTCCGCTCGTTTCGTATTAAGCTTAAGACCCACCTATTCCAAGTAGCTGGCCTGGCTCAACTTTGATCTAACCATATCGCTCCTGACGGGTTTTTAATTGGGTATTTTAATTATATTTAATTATTTAGGGGTTTTTTAATCACTGTATACTAATTGTTTTTTATTCATCAGCCGACCTCCTCCTTGTGTATGTCTTGGTATATGTCTCTGTTATATGTTTGTTTTGTCCACATATTTATTTCATATGTTTCATTGTACGCCGCCCCGAGTCCTTCGGGAGAGGGTGCGGCTAAGAAATAAATATTTATTTATTTATTTATTTAAAAACCAGCCCTGCAATGTCGGCCACTCCATTTACTGCAGACCTCTGGACTTCAACTCCCAGAATTCCATGGCTGGCTCAGGAAGGTTGGGAGCTGCAGTGCCCCAGTCAGAAAAAGGGCCATCAGTTCCCCACCCCTGGATTTCTGCCTCTTTCAGGTGCCGTTTATTCCTTGACGCCCCTCCTTCCTTCTGATATTTTCTCCTTTTTTTTAGGATTTCTATCAGCAGACGGCCACCGCCTGCAACAACATGCTGACCGGATTGCTGTCCGAAGCTCCCAATTTGGATGCCCTGCAGGAGATCCTGACGGTAAAGAGAGATCCTTTCTTGGGGTGGGTCAGACGGTCAGCCAGATGTTCAGGCTGGATTTGGCCCTTCTGTCCCCCTGTGGAGTCTGTGGCTCTTCCAACTGGGAATGATCCATTCCTCCTTTCCTCCTTCTCTTTCGTTTCCCCTGGCAGCACACAAATCCCTGGATCGACTCTCCCAAGAGCCACGAGAGAGAGAGGGCCCTCAAGAGCACCAGGCACCTCCTCAAGTTCGTTTCGGACAACGTCAGTTTCGACGTAAGTCTCCCTTTGGGATGAGAAGTGAAATGTTTTCAAAGAAAGGAAAAACTCCAAGAAAGTCCAGCTGCCTTTTGGGAAAAGCACCTTTGGGATGTGACCAGGAGGATACAAGGAGCCCTGCTTGAGCAGAGGGTTGGAGGAGAAGCCCTCCACGGTCCCTTCCAGCAACTGCGGTTCTGTCATGCTGTGATTCTATGATTCTGTAATTCTAAGGTTCTGTGATTCAAAGATTCTGAAGTTCTTAATTCTCAGGTTCTGTGATTCAAAGATTCTAAGATTCAAATATTTGATAATTCTATGATTCTATGATGCTAACATTATTCCCTAATTTTAGCCAGCTGAAAGCTTCATGAGCCCCCTCCCCTTCTCCTTTCCCCCCTCCTTTTCCCTTCCTTTCCTTAGACCACAGCTGACTTTTCTTTGCTGGGACAGCTGGTGGCTTTGCTGGCCCTGCACATTGGCGACACCAGCCCAGTTGTTGGCCAGACGTCCGCAGAGGCTGCCTACCACCTGCACCACCTCATCATGAGCAAAATGGGTGAGAACTTTGTACTCCAAGGGCTGACTTGCTGCAAGAGGACCAGGGATGCCCCCTGCCCAGGAGAGCATTAGGTGGCACAGCCTGTGGCGTGGCTAAGAAACTGATCGTTTGGCTTGGCAGAGATGCCTGGAATTGGCGGTTGATATTGGCACTTCTCAGGGCCAGGGGTCCTTTTAAGATGGAGATCCTCATGTTAAGTGAGTCAGCTAGGAAGGAGGAGGAGGAGGAGGAGGAGGAGGTGATAGGAGAGAGAGAGAAGGAGCGATGAAGAGAGAGAGCAAAGGAGCAAGGAGGAGGAGGAGAGGGAGAAAGGGAGACAGGGAGGAGAAGCAGGAGAAACAGGAGGAAGAGTAGCAGCAAGTGGGCCAGGGGTCCTTTTAAGATGGAGATTCTCACGTTAAGTGAGTCAGTTAGGGAGGAGAAGGAGGAGAGAGAAGGAGCAATGAAGAGAAGGGCAGGGAGCAAGGAGGAGAGAGGGAGAGGAAGACAGGGGGAGAAGGAGGAGGAAGTGGAGCAGCAAGTGGAGGAGGCAATGAGAAGGGAGGGAAGGGAGAGGAAGATGAGGAAATGGGAGGAGGAGGAGAGAGTGGGGGAGGAAGATGAGGGGGAAGGGAAGAGGAGGTAGTGAGAAAGTAGGGAACAGAGAGGGAGAGAGGGGAAGGAGTTAGAGGAGGAGAAGGAGAAGGACTGTGGTCTCTGAGCTTGGTGGTTTTCCTCTTGACATTTCATGACCCAACTAGGTAAGTTCATCAGTACTTGAAGGGAGGGATCTTTTTTCTGTGCTTCTATAAGCATTGATGGCCAACATCCCTACTTGGGCAATGAAACGCCTGCAAGGACCCCTCCTCCCAGCGCAAAGAGCACCAGGGACCCCTCAGGTCGACCCTGAGCTCCAGATCTTCTCTTCTGTTGCAACGACTAAACAGGCAGTCAGATGAAGGAACTTCCCAAGTTTTGAAGGCCAAAATCTGACCTTGTGGTTTTTTCCCCTCCATCCAAAGCGAAAGAAATGGACAAGAAAGGGAAGAATAAAAAGGGGAATATTGTACATTGGTTGCGTGAGGATTTCTTTGTTTCGGGTTCTGGGATCTTCTACAACAACATCTCCAAAATGGTGAAGGTATGTTTTGGATCAGCCTTTGGCCTGTCTTCCTTTTGCTCCTCCTCCTGACCCAGAGACCCTCAAAGGAGTCAATCTCACAGTGGGGACAGCATCCACCCAAGGTCGGGCTTTGGGTACCCCTCCTCTCCAATGCCTAGGAGGAAGAAAGGGCAGCTGCCATGTTGGCTTTCTTGACCCCCATCTGAATCCCACCTGATGGAGGACATGGAATAAGGCCTGCCTCTCTAGATGGTGTGCTGTCCCCCAATCTGGGTCAAAGTCTCAAGAGAAGGGAGTCAAAGCCCTGAGGCATCTCTGCATGGCCTCCTTTCCTTCTCTCCGATAGGCCTTTGGGGAGCACCTCAGCCCATTGCAGCTAACGCAGGTGATCCTGGAAGCCCTGGAGGCCTTGACACACGTGGAAAAGAACATATCCCAGTCTGCGGGGCAGCTCCTCAACTCCATCCTGGAGGAGTGTGGCATGGATCTGGAGGAGGTAAGAAAATTGCAGGGCTTGGAGCAAAAGGGATGTAGGAGATTTTTTAGAAAGCAAAGACGAGAACGGCTGAGACCTTGTTGGCTCAGTGACGACACTTTGGCTGGTTTTAAGAAGGCTAGGGCTGGATGGGAGACCACTGAGCTATCCAAACCTCCCAGAAGAAGGTAAGGGCAAAACAAAGGAGCCATATTGGTTTCATGAAAAATAACATTTGGTGAGCCAGTGTGCCAGTGGTTAAGGCTCCAGATGTTTTTACATCTTTGTCATCCACCTTGAGTCGCCATATGTGAATAGGCAGCAATATAAATCTCCTAAAGTAAACCAATAAAATATCACAGGCGGCTGGACAAATCAGGAGTCCTTTCAAAAATGTAGGGCAAACATTGAGACATTGTGGGGGCCAATTTATTTCCCCCAATGGGTGGGAGTTATCGTCTCTACTGCATCTCCAATGGAGACCAGCACTGGATCTCATCCCTCCGATCTCTCTTTTGCCATAGCTACCCATGATATTAAAGGAGATTTACCAGCGTCTCCCGAATATTGCCCACCCAGCAACGAAAGACCTCACCCTCAAGGCCGTATGTCACCTGGCATCCAAGAGGGTCAACCCAGTTGTGGACATATTGCTGGAATCCTCCATTGGCTGTGATGGGTAAGAAGAACTTCAAGGAGATGGGCCTCCTCTTGCCTTGGATTCATCAGAGACTCTCCATCCTTTGCGATGGGGTGAATCCCTGTACCTCAGGTGGAGGGAGAGGGTGGAGGTTGGTTCTCTGAGCTTCTGCGTTGGTTTCCAAATGTTTTGTTACCAGGCAAGGTAACATCTTCAGTGGAGTTTAAGGAACGCCAATGCTGGTGATCTTCTGCTTGTAAGGGCTTGGTGTCGTCAGAAGGTCGTGTGATGGGGAGGTCACCTCAGATTGAGAGTCATGTGAGGTGGGGGATCTTGTGATGGGTCTTGTGATGTGGAGGTCATGTCAGGTGAGGGTCATATCAAGTGAGGGACTTGTGATGGAGAGGTCATGTCAGGTGTGGATCTTATCAAGTGAGGGTCTTGTTAAGAGGGAGGTCATCTCAGATTGAGGGTCATGTGAGGTGGGGGATCTTGTGATGGGTCTTGTGATGTGGAGGTCATGTCAGGTGAGGGTCATATCAAGTGAGGGACTTGTGATGGAGAGGTCATGTCAGGTGTGGATCTTATCAAGTGAGGGTCTTGTTAAGAGGGAGGTCATCTCAGATTGAGGGTCATGTGAGGTGGGGGATCTTGTGATGGGTCTTGTGATGTGGAGGTCATGTCAGGTGAGGGTCATATCAAGTGAGGGACTTGTGATGGAGAGGTCATGTCAGGTGTGGATCTTATCAAGTGAGGGTCTTGTTAAGAGGGAGGTCATCTCAGATTGAGAGTCATGTGAGGTGGGGGATCTTGTGATGGGTCTTGTGATGTGGAGGTCATGTCAGGTGAGGGTCATATCAAGTGAGGGACTTGTGATGGAGAGGTCATGTCAGGTGTGGATCTTATCAAGTGAGGGTCTTGTTAAGAGGGAGGTCATCTCAGATTGAGGGTCATGTGAGGTGGGGGATCTTGTGATGGGTCTTGTGACGTGGAGGTCATGTCAGGTGAGGGTCATATCAAGTGAGGGACTTGTGATGGAGAGGTCATGTCAGGTGTGGATCTTATCAAGTGAGGGTCTTGTGATGGGGAGGTCATCTCAGATTGAGGGTCATGTGAGGTGGGGGATCTTGTGATGGGTCTTGTGACGTGGAGGTCATGTCAGGTGTGGATCTTATCAAGTGAAGGTCTTGTGATGGGGAGGTCATCTCAGATTGAAGGTCATGTGAGGTGGGGATGTTGTGATGGGTCTTGTGATGTGGAGGTCAGTAAAGGTCGTGTCAGGTGAGGGTCTTCTGATGGAGGTCCTGATGGGCCATGGGTGTGTCACAGATGAAGTCTTCTAGTGGGGAGGTCACATCAGATGAGGGTCGAGATAGGAATGAACTTTGAAAGATATTTTACGACTTTTCTTGTCACATTTGTTAAGTGAGTCACTGCAGTTGTCAAGCGAGAAACATGGTCATTAAGTGAATCTGGCTTCCCGATTGAATGTGCCTGTTAGAAGTTCGCAAAATGTGATCGCTTGACTTTGGGACGGTCGTAAATCTGAACCAGTTGTCCAGGAGTCTGAATTTTGGTCAGATGATCCCGAGGATGCTGGAACGTGTGAAAACTGGGAATAAGTCGCTTTTTTCAATGCCGTTGTTCCTTTGAATGGCTGCTGGACAAACGGTCGTAAGTCAAGAACTACCTGTGTATATAGAGATATTTTGGGGGGATGAATAATAATAATAATAATAATAATAATAATAATAATAATAATAATAATAATAATAATAATAATAATAATAATAATAATAATAATAATAATAATAATAATAATAATAATAATTTTATTTGATTAGCCGCAACCCTCTCCCGAAGGACTCGGGGCGGCGTACAATCAAAACAGATAAAATACAGATAAAGACACACATACATACATAAAGAACAAAGACATATACATGTGCATGGAGGAGGTAGACTCATAAGTGAAAGACAATTAAAAAACACAATTTAAAATCCCATTAAATAAAATTATTAAAAAACCCATCAGGAGCGTTATGAAGTTATGATTGAGCCAGGCCGGCTATTTGGAATAGGTGGGTCTTGAGCTTTACACGGAAGGAGCGGAGGTCAGTAGTGGTCCTAATATCCGGGGGGAGGTCATTCCACAGGGCTGGGCCCGCCACAGAGAAGGCTCTGCTCCTAGGCGCCGCCCCATGGCACTGTCTGGTGGACGGCACCTGGAGAAGTCCCTCTCTGTGCGAGCGGATGGGTCGTAGGGATGTATGGGGCAGAATACGATCCCGCAGGTAACTAGGTCCTGAGCCATGGAGCGCTTTAAAGATCGTAATCAAGACCTTGAAACGCACCCGATAGACCACAGGAAGCCAGTGCAGCTCGTGCAGGAGAGGTGTCACATGGGAGTACTTAGTACTCCCCATAATCACCCGCGCGGCCGCATTCTGGACCAACTGCAGTCTCCGAGTGCATTTCAAGGGAAGCCCCATGTAGAGAGCGTTACAGTAGTCCAGGCGAGACGTCACCAGCGCATGGGTGACTGTGCGTAGGGCGTCCCTGTCCAATAGGGAGCGCAATTGGCGCACCAGGCGAACCTGGTGGAACGCCCCCCTGGCCACGGCTGTCACATGGTCATCCATGGACAGCCTGGCATCCAGGAGGATGCCCAAATTGCGCCCCCGCTCCACAGGGGCGAGTTGAATGCCCCCAATGGCCAGAGATGGGATTAACTGGTTGAACCGGGGGGCCGGAACCCACAGCCACTCCGTCTTGGAAGGGTTGAGCTTGAGTCGGTTGTCATCCATCCAGACCCGTACGGCTTCCACACACCGGGACATCACTTCGATGGCCTCATTGGGGTGGTTGGGGGTGGAAATGTACAGCTGAGTATCATCAGCGTACAGATGATATCCCACCCTGAAACCACGGATGATCTCACCCAGCGGCTTCATGTATGTGTTGAACAGGAGTGGCGAGAGGACCGACCCCTGTGGCACCCCACAAGTAAGGGGGCTTAGGGTCGACCTCTGCTCCCCTGCCAACACACGTTGCGTCCGGCCAGAGAGGTAGGAGCCGAACCACCACAAAACGGTGCCCCGGACCCCCAACCCCTCCAGTCGGTGCAACAGGATACCATGGTCGATGGTATCAAAAGCCGCCGAGAGGTCTAATAGGACCAGGATAGAGGAACAACCCCTATCTCTGGCCCTCCAGAGATCATCCACCAACGCGACCAAGGCCGTCTCTGTACTGTGCCCGGGGCGAAAGCCGGACTGGCGTGGGTCTAGATAATCATTCTCCTCCAGATGTCGTGGGAACTGAGAAGCCACCACACTCTCTACAACCTTCGCCAAAAAGGGAAGGTTGGAGACAGGGCGATAATTGGCCAGCTCCGTAGGGTCCAGAGAAGGCTTCTTGAGCAAGGGTCTCACCACCGCCTCTTTCAAGGCGGCCGGAAGAGACCCCTCACCCAACGAAGCGTTCACTAGGCCCAGGAGCCAGTCGCGTGTAACCTCCCAGGATGCCAGTACAAGCCAGGAGGGACACGGGTCCAGTAAACATGTGGTAGGTCGCAGTCGTCCACGCAATCTGTCCAAATCCTCGATGACAACCAAGTCAAACTCCTCCCAAAAAGGTTTCTCGACTGGGCCACTGAAGGGGACCCAATCCTTCCGGATTTGAGCGACTTTATCCTGCAGATATTTCCCAAATTCCTCTGCCCTACCCTGTAAAGGGGGCTCCCGCGGCCTCTGAAACAGAAGGGAGCGGGACACCCGAAACAGGGCGGCAGGGCGGTTCTCTGCGGATGCAATGAGAGCGGCACAATATTGACGTTTGGCCGTTCTCAATGCCACTAGGTACGTCCTTAAATGGGCTCGTACCTGTGCTCGGTCAAATTCGGATCGGGAGGATCTCCAACGACTCTCTAGGCATCTCTTGCGGCGCTTCATCACCCTTAGCTCCTCGGTAAACCAAGGAGCCAGGGTGGATCGTTGCCTCCGGAGAAGCCGCAAAGGCGCCACCCGGTTCAAGGCCCCGGTAGTCGCATTATTCCACGCGGCCACCAGGTCCTCTACCCGAGGGCGGGTCAGGGCTGCAGGAGGTGGACCAAGCTCCGTCTGGAACCTATCTGGTTCCATCAGGCGCCTGGGGTGGAACCATCTAGTGTTTTCTGGTTCTGCCTCCCCGCAGCGAGGGGTAGCACCAGGGAAGTCAAGTCGGAGGAGTGAGTGATCTGACCATGACAGGGGAGTGATGGTTAAATTCCCTCCTCCCAGATCACTCAACCACTGGCCAGAGACAAAAACAAGGTCCAAGGTGTGACCTCCCTCATGTGTCGGGCCCTGAATCATTTGAGTCAGGTCCATGGCTATCATGGAAGCCATGAACTCCCGAACCCCCTCTGATGCTTCTCCCACCGATGGCAGGTTAAAATCCCCCATCACTAGAAGTTTGGGGGTCTCAACCGCCACCGATGCGATCAGCTCCAGGAGCTCAGGCAGGGTCGCTGATGTATGGCGGGGAGCCAGGTATACTATCAGCAGGCCCAACTGCCTCCCAGGGCCCCATTTCACAACAAGGGATTCACATCCGGACGTCTGTGGCACAGTGGACTCCCTCGGCTCTAATGAGAGCCATTTATTTGGCCATCGGTTTTCCAATCCTTCCTTCCGTTGGGAGTTCATCTATCTGGACTGGCCGTCTCTTCTGAAGTGGGGAAAGATCTGTTTTCCACCCCATCTGTTTCTCCCCCTCCGCAGAAGTGCCAGGGAGGTTTGGGGGGCGCTGGCTGTGGACCATTATGCCAACCTCAAGATCATGAAGCCCCTCTTGAAAAGGCTGCAGGACCAAGACCCCAGCACCGACGCCCTCACAAGGAGGAACAGCAAGTCCCTCATGCCCATTGCGGTAAGCCCTCCACACCTGAGGGAAGGGAGGAGGGAGGCAGTGGGCAAGTGGCTGGGGGCTGAAATTGGAGCATCATTTGGTGTAAGCCCCCCTCCTTTAGGTGGAGGCAGATGTTTCTCTCCCTGGGCACAATGAGAATATATCTGCCGAACAAAACTCCTCATTGGCAACAGGAAGGGCATCTGGCCAGTAAACCCCCAGCTCCATTTAGATAGCCAGACTCCACCCTGCAAGTGTTTCTGGGAACGTTAGAAGAAGAGGAGGAAGAAGAAGAAGGTGATGAATCTAAGTTACCTGGGGAGCCCAAGGTGACGCTTCTTTCATCCCGCTTCTAGGCCACCAACGCTCTCTGTTTCCTCCTGTCCCTCCCGAACGCTGCTGAGCTCCTCCACAAAAAATTCTCCAACCTGCTCCTTGCCCTGGTCACGCAGCTGTACTTCCTCCTGGGAGCCAGCAAGAGTGGGGCCAGGAGGTCCAGCAGAGTCACAGACCTTTCAGAACAGATCAACCATTTGGGGTAAGGAATCTCCTGGGCCCAATCTGGATCCTACAGGATATCACTGGAGGGGGAAGAAATAAAGGGAGGCTGATTTGCTGTTGTGTTTTGTGGTTGTTTCACAAGCCGCCAAGTGAAACCTGGAGATCTCCTGAAGGGCAGCGGGAGGCCGGTTGGCATCAGGGTAAGCCTGGCCTTTGCAGGGGGCATCGCCCGAAGGATTGGCACCAACTCTTCTCCCTTTCTTTGATTTAGCACGACTGTGCAGGCGATCAAAAACCTCATCCTGTCTGCCGGATATGAAGAGGAGTACAAAGATTTGGGGATGGTGGGATGCTGGGAGATGCTCTTGAGCCCAGATAGTCTGTTTGAGGCCATTTTCCACCTGGTCCGGTAAGAACTTCAAAGTCCAAAGAGCTTGGCTACAAGTGTCAGTGGGTGAGAGAGGGAGGAGAAGGCAGAGAGAGAGAGGAGGAAGAAGAAGGGGCAGAGTGAGAAAAGTGAGGGAGAGGGGGAAGAGGGAGGGAAGAGGGGAGGAAGAGAGAGAGAGAGAGAGGAAGAGGGAGGGTGATAGAGGGGAGGGGAGGGCAGAGGGAGAGGAGGAAGAAGAGGCAGAGAGAGAGAAAGTGAGGGAGATGGGGAAGAGGGAGGGAAGAGGGGAGGAAGAGAGAGAGAGAGAGAGGAAGAGTGAGGGTGATAGATGGGAGGGGAGGGCAGAGGGAGAGGAGGAAGAAGAGGCAGAGAGAGAGAAAGTTAGGGAGAGGGGGAAGAGGGAGGGAGAGGAGAGGGAGAGGGAAAGAGAGGAAGAGGGATGGAGAAAGGAGGAGAGAAAGAGAGGGAGTGTAAGAGGGAGACATAAAAGGAGAGAGAGAATGAGATGGAGAGGGACGGTGGGAAGGAGAGGGAGAGAAAGACAGAGAAAGAGAGGGAGGGTGAGACATTATCTAAATGGAGTAATTCATTGAGTAATTCATTTATCCATAATTCAGATAATCTTTTCTCTAGCTTGGTGATTTTCTCCTCACTCACCAGCAGATTTTATTTATTTATTTATTTATTTATTTATTTATTTATTTATTTATTTATTTATTTATTTATTTATTTATTTATTTATTTATTTATTTATTTATTTATTTATTTATTTATTTATTTATTTATTTATTTATTTATTTATTTATTTATTTATTTATTATTTTATTGTATTTATAGACTGCCCCCTCTCCCCGAAGGGACTCGGGGCGGTGTACAGACAGCAGCTAAAAAACCATATACACAGTAAAAAATATTAGATACCCCTTAAAAACAGATTAAATATAAAGCCTGTACAGTAATAATAAAAATTAAAAAAATTAAAAGGTCTACCGCCAAAAATTTAAAATACCGGCCAGAGGGATTGAAGATTAAAACTACGGTTGGGCCAGGCCAGCTAATTGGAACAGGTGGGTCTTAAGTTTCTTGCGGAAGGAGCGGAGATCGGTGGTTGTTCTGATGTCGGGGGGGAGGTCATTCCAGAGGGTCGGGCCCATCACAGAGAAGGCCCTACTCCTGGGCGCCGCCCGCTGGCATTGCCTAGTGGACGGCACCCGGAGGAGTCCCTCTCTGTGAGAGCGAATTGGTTGCAGGGATGTGTGGGGTAGGATGCGATCCCGCAGATAACTAGGTCCTGTGCCATGGAGTGTTTTAAAGATGATAGTCAACACCTTGAAACGCACCCGAAAAGCCACAGGTAGCCAGTGCAGCCCGCGCAGGAGAGGTGTTATATGGGAGTACCTGGTACTTCCCATGATTGCCCGCGCGGCCACATTCTGGACCAACTGCAGCCTTCGGGTGCATCTCAAGGGGAGCCCCATGTAGAGAGCATTGCAATAGTCCAGGCGGGACGTCACAAGCGCATGGGTGACTGTGTGAAGGGCATCCCGGTCCAATAGGGGACGCAATTGGTGCACCAGGCGAACCTGGTGGAACGCCCCCCTTGCCACGGCTGTCACATGGCCAGAGACAAAAATAAGGTCCACCGTGTGGCCTCCCTTGTGTGTGGGGCCCTGAATTATTTGGGTCAGGTCCATGGCTGTCATGGAAGCCATGAACTCCCAAGCCGCCTCGGATGATTCGCCTATCGACGACAGATTGAAATCCCCCATAACCAGTAGCTTGGGGGTCTCAACCGCCATCTCTGCGATCAGATCTTGTCTGATTTCTCCCTATTTGATCTTTAGGAAACTCTTCAACTACTCTAAAGTGGAGCTGAAGGTGATGTTCAGACAGGCCAACAACTACCTGCACCATCCCGATTTAAGGGAGAAGACAATTGGGATGGTGTTCTTCTCAGAGGTGAGGAGACATTGTGATGCACCACAACATTGTGGATCTCCAGGAATGTTGAGCAGGGTTCATGAGGACTTTATGGATAGGAACTTGAAGTTGTGGGGGCTCTATCACTAGAGGCCTTGAAGAAGAGACTGGAGAGCCATTTGTCTGACATAGTAGATGGTCTCCTGCTTGGTCAAGGGGTTGGACTAGAAGACCTCTAAGGTCTCCTCTTATTCTGTTAATCGGTGGAATGGGAGAGAGAGAAAGAGGCAGGGAGGGAGGGAGAGAAGGAGGGAGGGAGGGAGGAAGACTCAATGACCCCAAATTCCTTTTCCTCTTTGCAGTATAGGCAGTTTTGTATTCTTACTATCATTTGCACTACCTTTGCGATACTGTAGTCCTCGACATATTACTTGGCTTATCAGACGGTCACAAAATGGATCACGTAACTTCTAAACATTGCAACTGTCATAAATACGGACCCTCAAATATCCAATTTTTGATCACGTGACCGTGATCAATGGCCATAAGTTTGAAAAATGAAATTGTCCCTTTTGTCAGTGACATGGTGACTTTCCGCAGTCACTAAACGAGGACTGTCTTTTCTTCTCCCCGTAATGGTTGAATGTGGCATCTCTTCATAGAGGCTCTGAGGAAAGTTCCCTTCCTTTGTTTTGCTAATGCTCTGTCTCTCCACTCTTCTTCCCCAGCTTCTCTATCACCCGGAGTTTGGAGAATTCTTCATCATGAAGGACATCCTCAATGTCCTCCAAGACTGGATGGCTCAGCCATATCCCCTCATCCAAATATTTGCTGTTCGTGGTGTGGGGTATCTTCTCCAGCACCCCTTGGAGGTAAGAGATGGGGGGCAGGAAGTGAGGGACTTTCAAGGGAGCAGCAGGTGTGACCTCTCTGGGAAGTCTACAAGGCTAGGAAGGGTAGAAGGAGGAGAAGAAGACAACCCCCAGAAAGAGGATGCCCTCAGCTACAGTGGCGACTCTTCTACAAACATGGCGGCATCCCTGGAAGATCTGAAGGATCAATTTGGAGACAGATCCTCTTGGAGGACATCTAAAGCAGAACAAGAAGCAACGGATGGAAGCTAATCAAGGAGAGAAGCAACCTAGACCTAAGGAGAAATTTCCCGATACTGAGAACAATTAACCAGTGGAACAACTTGCCTCCAGAGGTTGTGGGTGCTCCAACACTGGAGGCTTTCAAGAAGAGACTGGACAACCATTACTACTGGTTTTCCTAGTAGTAGAGACCTTGCGGTCTTCTAGTCCAGCCTTCTGCTCAAGCAGGAGAACCTAAGCTAATTCAGATAAGAGACTGTCTACTCTCTTCTTAAAAACCTCCAGTGATGGAGTGTTTTGCATCAAACCCCTGGGATGAGGAAGCCCCTGAGCTGACCTAACAATCATCCAGCTTCCTCACGCCCAGCTATTTCCCCAAGATCTTCCCTTGCAGGATTGGAGATCACGGGGAACCTCCACCTGGGATGCTGGGTGTTATGGTTTTCTCCATTTATACATCTCATCCAGTTTTCTTATCATTGCAACCCAAGAGCATACGAAGAACGCTTACAGGAACTGGGAATGCCTAGTCTAATGAAAAGAAGGACTAGGGGAGACAGGATGGCACCTGTTCCAATATTTGAAGGCTCCTACAAAGACCAGGTGGTCAAAAGAAAGAGGAGAAAGAATGGTTGGAAACCAACCAAGGAGAGAATCAACCTGGAATTAAGGAGAAATTTTACTAACGGTGAGAGCAATCAAGCAATGGAAGGACTGATCTCCAAAACGTGTGGGTTTTCCAAAAGAGACTGGAAAACCATTCATGGTATAGAATCTCCTGCTCGAGCAGGGGTTGGACTAGAAGACCTCCAAGGTCCCTTCTGACTCTGATATGCCGTGTTGTATGTTCTAAGTGCACATGTTTATGTGCTTGAAATGGGGAACATGATGGTAGGTTTAACTGTGAAAGCTGAAGTGTGGAGCTGAGGCAAAACATAGGATGAAGAATTGGGGAACTAGGTAGTTTTAGTCTAACAACAAAAAGTGGGGCTGGGATGAGATGAGACTTTTAATATTTGAAGTGCTTCCACAAATAATGGGGGGGGCAACTGATTCCACGAAGCCCCTGAAAGGAGAACAAGAAGCAATGGGTGGGAACTAATGAAGGAGAGAAGCAACGTGGAACTAAGGAGAAATTCCCTGACAATGAGGACAATTCACCAGTGGAACGACTTGCCTCCAGAGGTTGTGGGTGCTCCAACACTGAAGGCTTTCAAGAAGAGACTGAACAACCATTGATCTGAAATGGTACAAGGCCACCTGCTTGAGCAGGGGGTTGGACTAGATGACCTCCAAGTTCCCTTTCAACCCTGTGATTCTAGGTTATGGGGGCTTCTCTGTGTTTGTCATTCGTAGACTCAGAGAACTCCAGTGACCATGTTTAATTGCTCCCTTTTTTCCCTCCTTCCTCCAGAATACGATGTTAGAGCCGGTGCTAGTCCCTGTGGTCAACTGTGCTTGTCACCCAGAAAAAAGTGTGGCAAAGGAATCCTTACGGACTCTTCAGTTCCTATTCCGGTATCTGAAAGTTCAAACCTATGGATGGAAAGCTGTCAATCTTATTCCGGTCCTGGGGAAGTATTTTGCTGATGTACGTCAACCAAATCACGGCAAACTAATCCACCCCCCTCTCTCTTCCTCTCCCTCCCTCCCTCCCTCCCTCCTCTCTTTTTTTCCCATAAAGATGGCCTGGGTACCATCTGCAGAATTCTAATTTTATCAAAAAGGCTTAGAAATAGTTCAGCAATAACTGTGCTGTTCTCATCTAAAAGAGTGTGTGAGCTTTCAGATGATCCTTGAGCCCTTCCAGAGAGCTGGAGAAGGTTGCCACTCTCTTCAGCTTCACCAAACCACCATCAATCCCTCTCCATATTTATTAAAAATCCAGATTGGTGTTGCTTGATCTCAGACTCTTTAACGTGTGTGGGTCTCAACTCTGCTGGCCTGAGAACTCCAGAGGTTGAAGTCCCCACATGTGAAGGCTGCTAAGATGGGAAAACAGCTCCCTTGATCACACCATAGAGGTTGGTCTGCAAGCCTTTTACACCCATGGCCAACCATCCCCATGGCCTTGTCTGGAGAAACAGTTGCCAGACTCCTCTTCCTCGTCTTGTGAGTGGGAAACTGAGGCAGATCACATGAAGAGGATGGAGGTGATGAAGGCTTTTATTGTAGGTTTAGTGGATCCCTCCCTGCCTTTCTATTTCAGGAAACAAAGAAGAATCAAATTTGAGATGTTTTCTCGTCTGAAATTTCTGCTCTCAGTTTTTGCTCAGCTCACTATTGTGTGTGTTGCAGTTTGTTCTTCTAGGTTCTCACAATGCCTCCCATTTCCTGAATGCTATTGGAGGGACTGACCCGTTTCTCTTCCTTCGTAGGAGGACACCGAGTTGCGCAACATCTCCATCACTCTTTTTGGCCTGGTCTTAAATGGGGTCAAGGAGACAGAGCGGAATCTGACCAAATCCATCCTGCGCAGCCTGATTCCTCTCGTCATCCAGTTGGCTAATCCTTGGACCCAAGAGGTGAGTTGAAGGGCGGGGTCAACTAAGCTCCTGCTCTTTCATGCTCCCTTCTCCATGAGACCATGTTGTACCCCCATCTTCACTCAGGGCAACATGGTTGCATCATGTCGACCCTCTGGAGAAGGCAAAGAGATTCTGGACAATCCTGAAGTTATGAGGTCCTTGGTGTTCTCTGAACCTGGTTGTTTTCTTGCAGGCCTTTCCTGACCCAACTAGGTGACAGCATCAGTAGGTTGGAAGGGAGGGTTTGACCTCTGCTTAATGCCCGATCATTTTGATGTGGGTGCAGGTTTTCTGTTGGGTTGTCTTCGATTAGGGGGTTGTTCTCTGCTTGATTGTTTGCCTGGTTTACCAAGAGAATCAGGGTTGAATTGTGGGGAACTCTGGCCTTCAGAGGGGCCCTTTCCCTGCCTTAGCTTCCTCTTGGGGTGGCTCATCCCCTTTCCCACCTCTGAGCAAGGAGAAGTTTGGCTTTTCTCTGCCGAAGATGGATAACCTCAGAACCGGCTCCTCTGATGCCTCCTTTCCTCCCTCGGCCCAGTTCTCCAGGAACGCCCTGACCTCCTGCGTCTCCTTTATGAAGTGGGAGGAGTTTCCAGATACTTTGTTTGACTACGAGATTTACACCAGTCTCCAGAGCATGTATTCCAGCATCTGCTCGGAGGTGGTAAGTAGGAGCCCAGCTGGTTCCTTTTCTTCTGGATTAGAGTATAATATATTTTCTTTTTCTCCTGCCTTTCTTCTTTTGATAAATCATTCAAGATGGTGGTCGTCCCGAATGCTTCTCCTCCCCCTCCTCCTTGGCTCCTGGTTTGTTGCCTGAAGCCTCAACCACTAGACTAAATCGACTAGAGGGATTCTTCTTGGGTTGTTGTTCCCTTGGGAACAGCAGAGGTTCTATGCCACCATGACGACTGGAAACCTTGCTGATTTGTGGGTTTGAGATTAGAAATGGCAGTTTGTGGAAAAGGGAAATTACGATGTAAAGAGGGCAAAACATAAATGCATTTATAAGACCAGAAGCCATTTCCTTATCATCTTTCTTTCCCTTTTCTTTTTCTATTCTTTTTTCACTATCTATTATTTTTCTTTATTTTCCTTTTTGGTTTTAACTTGGATAAAAATGTCTTTAACAACATAAATGTGTGTGTGTATAATATAATACAATATTAAACTATATTATACTAATACTTTTAATATAATGTAATAGTATATTGTATTGCATTGTACAATAATCCAGTCTAGTCCAGTCCAGTCAAGTCCAGTATAGTATAATAATATTGTTTAGTATAATAAAAGATAGTATAGTATAACAATCTTATAGTTTAAAGTACACTACGATACGATAAAGTATAATAAAATTCAATATGTTATTGAAGACATTGTTGTTGAGGACATGAGGACTAGAAACCTTAGAAAGAAAAAAAGAGGAAGCTGCAGAGTTCATTGCCTTGTTTGTGGCCTTGTGTTCCCCAGATCAATCGATGCAAGGAAAACCTGCCTGAAATGTTGGAGCAGATGGTGGAATTCCTAAAGAGCCGGAATCCTTTGTCCCGAGAGGCAGCTGCCCTCTTAATTGGTAACCCCAAATGCGAACTCTGGAAGGAGGGGAGGAAAAACCAGGGCAGGCGGGAGGCCTAAGGCCAGGCATGCTGACCATTATTACACACACACACACACACAGACACACACACAGACACACACACGGCCCCCTTTCTTAAGGGTATCGCCGCGGTTTTTAAGTGAGTCATGTGGTTGTTAATTGAATCTAGCTTCATTCTGGAGTTTGCTCTCTCGAAGGTTGCAAAAAGTGATCAGGTGACCCCCAAGACTCTGCAACCGTCATAAGTACGAGTTGTATGAAATTCTTTCCATTCCATCTCTAGACAGACCCAATTCCTGGGACCATCCCGTAAAGCCCCAAAGCGACTCTTCCAAGTAGAAATAAAAGAATTCTGCGTTTTCTTTCTTGAATCAGTCGATTTAGCCGTCTCTGCCAACTCCACCAACCTTTTCTTTGCATGTGTCTAGGCTGCTGCGCACAATACATGACACGGGATCTGGTGATTTCCAAACAAATCGAAGAAGTTTTCCTGGGTGAGTTTCAAAGTTCCCTCGCTTGAAGTGGAGACTTTCTCTCCAGAAGCTCTGGCCCTGATCGGGGTTGGTTCTCAAGGTGGATCCTGGTAATCATTTCTTTTCTGGATTCCTTCCAGGTCTCCGGGATCTGCAAGAGGATCCCGAAGCCTCCGTGGCTCAGGCTGCAGCTGGGTCCATGGAAGTAATCTTCCGGCAGTATGGCCATCGGATCAACCCTGCTCTCATTAGTAGCCAGCTCCTCTCCAAAGTCATCCAGAGCATCTCCAAGACCAAATTATCATAGTTAAATAGTTTAATCCTTTACTTTATTGTCTTGGCACCTCATATAACAAAGTTGTGCCTTCTTTAGTGTACAGTATATTATACATTAAAAATAAAAGTATGCAATTGTATAGAACTATACATTCTATACGATGAAATTGAAAACTCCTGATATTGCATTTCTGTTGCCCTCTACAGTAGAATTCAAGATAATTACTGCTCTGGGATGGAAGCTCTTTTTCAGTGTACTTGTCCTTGTTTTTATTGTCCTGTACCGTCTGCCAGATGGCAATAGTTAAAAGAAAGGGTGCCCAGGAGGAGATGGATCTTTAAGGGTGTTTGGAACTTTCTTAAGGCAGCAGGAGCTATAAAGCTCTTCCAAAGAGGGGAAGGGGGCAACCAAGGACCCTCTGGGCACCTCCCTTCCAGCTGATATTTATTTATTTATTTATTTATTTATTTATTTATTTATTTATTTATTTATTTATTTATTTATTTATTTATTTATTTATTTATTTATTTATTTATTTATTTATTTATTTATTTATTTATTTATTTATTTATTTATTTATTTATTTGACTTATCAGTCGCCCCCTCTCCGCAAAGGGACTCGGGGCGCCGTACAATCAAAAACAAATATACAGATGTGGCATGGAGGAGGTGACATCAATGCTTAACAAATAAGATTCCAATAAAAAGCCACTAGGTTAAAATAAATAACAATAAATGAAAACAGTTTAAATAATTTAAAACCCCAAAATTTACATTTACCGTAATTAAAATTGCCAGGGAGGTTAGAAAGTTCTAGTCTAAGCCAGGCCGGCTAGTTGGAACAGGTGGGTCTTGAGTTTCGTGCGGAAGGAGCGGAGATCAGTCGTTATCCTGATGTCTGGGGGGAGGTCATTCCAGAGGGCTGGACCCATCACAGAGAAGGTCCTACTCCTGGGCGCCGCCCTCTGACACTGTCTGGTGGATGGCACCCGGAGGAGTCCCTCTCTGTGAGAGCGAATTGGTCGCAGGGATGTATGGGGCAGAATGCGATCCCGCAAATAGCTAGGTCCTGTGCCATGGAGCGCTTTAAAGATGGTAACTAACACCTTGAAGTGCACCCGGTAGATCACAGGGAGCCAGTGCAGCTCGCGCAGGAGAGGTGTTATATGGGAGAACCTCGTTCTCCCCATAATTGCCCACGCGGCCGCATTCTGGACCAGTTGCAGTCTCCGGGTGCATCTCAAGGGGAGCCCCATGTAGAGAGCATTACAGTAGTCCAGGCGGGACGTCACCAGCGCGTGAGTGACTGTGCGGAGGGCATCCCGGTCCAATAGGGGGCGCAATTGGCGCACCAGGCGAACCTGGTGGAACGCCCCCCTTGCCACGGCTGCCACATGGTCTTCCATAGACAGCCGGGTGTCTAGGAGGATGCCCAAATTGCGCGCCCGCTCCACGGGGGCCAGTTGCTCGCCCCCGATGGCCAGCGATGGAATACACTGGTTGAACCGGGGGGCCGGTAGCCACAGCCACTCCGTCTTGGAGGGGTTGAGTCTGAGTCGGTTGTCTCCCATGCAGACCCGTACGGCTTCCAAACACCAGGGCATCACTTCGACGGCCTCATTGGGGTGGTTTGGGGTGGAAATGTACAGCTGTGTATCATCAGCGTACAGGTGGTATCCCACCCCAAAACCACGGATGATCTCGCCCAGCGGCTTCATATATGTGTTGAACAGGAGAGGCGAGAGGACCGACCCCTGTGGCACCCCACAAGTGAGTGGCCTCAGGGTCGACCTCTGCTCCCCTGCCAACACACATTGCGTCCGGTCAGAGAGGTAGGAGCAGAACCTCCTCTCTTAAAGATACATAACATGCCTTGTGCAATATATTGTCTACCCAACTTGTTGGTTACACCCTAACAAACCCCCATCCTTTGCCCTCCAGAAATCATCCACCAACGCGACCAAGGCCGTCTCTGTGCTGTGCCCGGGCCGGAAGCTGGACTGGCGTGGGTCTAGATAATCAGATTCCTCCAGGTGACGTGGGAACTTCTGAGCCACCACGCTCTCTACAACCTTCGTTAAAAAAGGAAGGTTGGAGACAGGACGATAATTTGCTAGCTCCATTGGGTCCAGAGAAGGCTTCTTGAGCAAGGGCCTCACAACCGCCTCTTTCAAGGCGGCTGACAGGAAACCCTCACTCAATGAAGCGTTCACAAGTCTCGTGTAACCTCCCAGGATGCCAGTACAAGCCAGGAGGGACACAGGTCCAATAAACACATGGTGGCTCGCAGTTGCCCACGCAACCTGTCCAAATCCTCGGTGGCAACAGAGTCAAACTCCTCCCAGCATGGTCTCTCAAGACTCGCCTCGGACGTCCCCCCTGGAACACTGAAGGGGGCCCATTCCCTCCGGATTTGAGCGATTTTATCCTGCAGGTATTCCCCAAATTCCTCTGCCCTGCCCTGCAAAGGGGGCTCCCGCTGCCCCTGTGACAAGAGGGAGCGGTTCACTCGAAACAGGGCGGCAGGGCGGTTCTCTCCAGACGCAATAAGAGTGGCACAATATCGACGTTTGGCCACTCTTAATGCCACAAGGTAAGTCCTTAAGTAGGTTCTTACCTGTGTTCAGTCAAATTCGGAGCGAGAGGATCTCCATCTGCTCTCTAGGCGTCTCTTGTGGCGTTTCATCGCCCTTAGCTCCTCGTTAAACCAGGGAGCCAGGGCGGTTCGTTGCCACCGGAGAGGCCGCAAAGGCGCAACCCGGTCTAAGGCCCCGGCAGCCGCTCTATTCCATGTAGCCACCAAGTCCTCCATCTGGGAGCGGGTCAGGTCCACAGGAAGTGGCCCAAGCGCCGTCTGGAACCTATCCGGTTCCATCAGACGCCTGGGGCGGAACCATCTAGGACAATCTGGTTCCGCCTCCCTGCGGCGGGGGGTAGCGCCAGGGAAATCGAGCCGGAGAAGTGAGTGATCTGACCATGACAGGGGCGTGATAGCTAGATCCCGTACTCCTAGATCACTCATCCACTGGTCGGAGACAAACACAAGATCCAGTGTGTGGCCTCCCTCGTGCGTGGGGCCCTGAATTACTTGAGTCAGATCCATGGCTGCCATGGAAGCCATGAACTCCCGAACTGCCTTGGATGCTTCTCCCATCGACGGCAGGTTGAAATCCCCCATAACTAAGAGTTTTGGGGTCTCAACCGCCATCTCAGTGATCCGCTCGAGGAGTTCGGGCAGGGCCGCTGATGTATAGCGAGGAGCCAAGTATACAATCAGTAGGCCCAGCTGTCTCCCTGGGCCCCATCTCACGCCCAGAGACTCACACCCGGATATCTGCGGCACAGTGAATTCTCTCGGTTCCAGATTCTCCCGTATAATTACCGCTAGCCCACCACCCCTGCCCTGGGCCTGTGGTTGGTGGAATACACGGTAGCCTGGTGGGCACATTTCCACGAGGGGCAAACCTCCCTCATGGCCCAACCAGGTTTCCGTTATTCCCGTGAGGTCCGGCTCCTCCTCTGAGATCAGATCGTTGATGAGGGGGGCCTTGTTAACCACGGACCTCGCGTTACACAACATCACCTGAGACCCTGGCTCTGTAGAACCTGACCACCTAGAATGCGGGGGTTGGTACAAATGACCGGGCGTGTCCAACGACCACGGTCTCCCAACCGACTACACGTTCTTCGACTGTCCTCGCGCCTGCCCCTTTGGGGAAAGGGAGGAAGCATGAAGATAATTCTTATATCGTGAAGGACCACGAAGGGACGTTGTGAAAACAGGACCTAGCAGGGAGATTTTGGAAACAGAAAAAGCCAGGACAATTTAATTAGAGAGAGAGGAAGCCATGAGAAGGTCCCAGAGCCACAGGTGCCAATGGAGAAGGGTGGTGGCCACCATCAGTCATCCACGATGTCTGGGACATCTCCACACTTGGTTGAATTCCGGCAGAAATTGAAGAATGTAGAGTAGGGCAGATGCCAAGAGCTGAACACTCCCCTGGGGGCAGATCTAACGTCCTCCAAAAAAATTCTCCTTATTATCCACATAGATGGACCATTGAATCAAAGCCTTCAGGAAAATATCTGGATCCCACATAGTCTCTTCCCATGGGTCGTGATCGCCTTTGGAAACCATGCAACGTTTGTCAACTTAGTTTGTTAAGCCAGGAAGGGGGCTAAGCCCTGGTCCCCTCCTCATATCTGTTACAGGGAGGCCTCTCAAGGTTCAGCCGTGAATGAGCCCAGCATTATCGGTTGTAAGTTGCGTCGGTCATAAACCAAGTCACCCTGGGTCCATGATCGATTTTATGACCTTTGAATGAATTAAGGGAGTCATTCAAAAATACACATTGTAAATTATGATATATTCATGTGACTTTTATAGGCGAAATAGAATACAAAAAGAAATCTAGAATAGAGCTGGAAGGGACCTTGGAGGTCTTCTAGTCCAGCCCCTGCTAAAGTAGGAGACCCTATTGTTAGATCGGGTAAAGGAAGACACAAAACGCTAGCGATAACAGCTCTTTATTGAAGTACGTGCAAACATCCACTGAGGAGATGGTCGGCCAGCTCCCCTTTATAAATGGAAGCTGTCCAGCCTCTCAGCCAATCAGGTGCTCCTCTGTTCCCACCGGCAACAGAGGATCTGAGTGGAGACTTCTATTGTTTAGCCGCAATAGCGGGGGGGGAGGATCTAACACCCCTCCCCTCTAGGATGGAACATTCAAACTGGTAACATAGTCCCGTAAGTAGGCAGGCCTTTGCGTTGCCCGGCTGGACCTGCACAGTTCAGTTTGCTGGTTGCCCTCATGCAGGTTGGACGGACATGATGCTTCTTCGGACCTGCCTGGTGGAACCTCCTGGAAACTTTCACAGGCCCCGGCTGGAACTTCTGGTGGTGGTTCTGCCCAGCCCACATCGCCATCAGATAAGTCCCGTGATGCATCCGGAACAGTCGGGAGGTGGTGCTGCTCGAGTTGTGGAGGAATCATTGTTGGTTGTCAGAGTGGGGAGTTGGTTATTTGGCCCCGGAGTTGGTCGATGTGCCTCCTCCAATGTCGTCCGTCCTCGAGTCTTACCGAGTAGGATCTCGGGCCGGTGATGCCAACGATGGTCGCAGGTATCCACAGAACACCCCCCCCCCCCGTGTAATTGTGCGTGTATACCGGGATGCCTATGCTGAATGATCTGACTTTGCTCATGGAATCTGGGGGTGTTTCTGTGGAATAGTTGGGGTGTAGCCCGTCCAGGTGGGACCTGAGACGGCGGCCCATGAGCGTTTGGGCTTCTTCCAGTTGTGGCTCTGGGTGAGATGTGTTGTATTAGCAGGTAGTGGTCTATTTGTGTTTGCCAGTCACCCGGGCCCATCCTGTTGAGGGCTTCCTTTGCAGATCTCACCATATGCTCCACCTGGCCATTGGAAGCCGGATGAAACAATGCGACCATGTCGCAATGCATGTCGGATTCCTTGTGCCGCAAAGAACTCCTCAAAACCCCTGGCCATGAATTGTGGGCCATTGTCTGACACTAGCACGTCGGGGAATCTGTGAGTTGCGAACAGCTTCCATAGCGCCTTGATGACTGCGACTGTGGTAGTGGATATCATCAGTACTACCTCTAGCGACTTGGAGAATGCGTCCACAATTATGAGGAAGGTTTGGCTGTGGACTGTTCTGGCAAAGTCTATATGTATTCTAAGCCACGGTGCTTGTGGCCGCTCCCACTCTTTTGCGGGCACCTCTGGGGGAGCTGGTCTGGATTCCTGGCGGGGTGTGCATGTGGCCACCCATTCCTGTATGTCTCTGTCAATGTTGGGCCACCACACATAACTCCTTGCCAGTGCCTTCATCTTGACTATCCTCGGGTGCCCCATGTGAAGCGCCTCCAAAACGGCTATTTGTAGATGTTTAGGAATGACCACCTGGTCCCCCCATAGCAGACCACCCTTGATTGCCGACAATTCGTCAGTCTTCAAAACATACATTTTATATTCCGGCCCAACCGGCCCTTTGGGCCACCCCCTCCACACCCAGTTCAGAATCTGTTTGATGATGGGGTCCTTTGTGGAGTGGCATGCGACGTCACAGGAGGAGACGGGTCCAGAGTCCAGGCAGTCAAGCAGGAGCACCACAGTCTCAGGGGTGGGGTAATCCAGCAGTTCTGGTAGGTAGCAGCGGCTCAATGCGTCAGCGTGTCCTAGTGTGGTGCCTGGGTGGTGGCTGAGCTGATAGGAATAGGCCACCAGGAAAATAGTCCATCAGGTCATTCGGGGGGAGAGTGACACCGGAGTGGGGCGTTCTCTGACCAACAGTCCCAGTAGAAGCTTCTGATCAGTAATTGGGTCAAAGTCCCTGCTGTACAGATATTTGTGGAACCGCTTGACTCCCACCCCTGCAACCAGGGCTTCGCGTTCCAACTGGCTGTAGTTCCATTCCATCGTGGACAGTGTCCTTGAGTACAACGCGATGGGGGCTTCCTTACCATTCAGCATCCAATGGCTCAGGACAGCACTGACACCGAAGGGGGAGGCGTCGCAGGTCAGCACCAAGGGCAGGGTCTGGCTGTATTCCACGAGGAAAGAGTCTGCGGATAACAATGCTTTCATGGCGGCAAATGCTTTGGCCTCGGCTTTGCCCCATGTCCACTCTGCGTTCTTTGCCAGCAGCTGGTGTAGAAATTCAGCAGCTGTCATCTTCTGGTTTAAAAACACGATATAGAAGTTAAGGAGCCCAAGGAACGCCTGCAGCTCAGTCTGATTCTTCGGTGTGGGGGCTTCCTTAATATCTTTTATTTTTTGGTTAGTCGGGTGAATTCCCAAACCATCGATCATATAACCCAGGAATTCCACTTTTGGTACATTTATTTTACATTTTTCTCTTTTGAAACGGAGGCCATTGTCTCTGATTCTGGTTAGGATGGCGCATACTCGTTTTAAAAGTTGCGCTTCATTTGCGGCTGATACCAGTATGTCATCAAAATAAGGGACGACTCTGGGTATCCCATGCAAAAGGTGCTCCATGATACTTTGGAACAGTCCAGGGGCGATACTTACTCCGAATTGCAGGCGGTTACATTTGAACGCCCCCTGTCCGTCACGATGGTCTGGGCCTCTGCAGTAGCGTCATCTACTGGCAGCTGCTGGTACGCCTGCACCAAATCAAGTTTTGCATAGATCTTTCCTGGACCGAGGGAGTGTAACAGATGCTGTACTACTGGTACCGGGTATGCGCTTTGTTGCAATCCTTTGCTGAGTATGCATTTATAGTTCTGATAGACCCATCAGGCTTAAGGGGGGTCACGATCGGCATTTCCCAACAGGCGTGAACGATTGGTTCGAGGATGCCCTGGCTTACCAATTCATCGATTTCTCTGTCAATTTTTGGACAGAGAACGAAAGGTACTCTCCTGGGCTTAAGTTGAATTGGAGCTATGTTTGGGTCTAAGCTAAATGAAATTGGTTCCCCTTGTACTCACTCAGACTGGAGGGAAAAATGTCCTCAAACTCCTTAAATATGGTTTCGGCGGCGCTCCCAGTGGCGGCGACGGCTGGCCCTTCTCTGGTCTGCTGCTCGTCCATGGCGTTGACTTCAGCCATGACCATTCCCAAAGCCTGAAACCAGTCCAGTCCAAAAAGGCTTTGTAAGTCATCCCTGACTATGATCGCGTGTAGGTTCCTACTGATCTTCTTTTTTGAACAGCGCGTTCAGCCAGGCCATTCCCCGCAGGGTGAAAGGGAGCGACTGGGGCAAGGCGAATGCCCAAAACTGCAAGGAATTGTTGGAATTCCTGGGAGGTGAACTGGGGGGCATTGTCCGAGACAATGACGTCCGGCAACCCATGGGTGTTAAACAGTGAATTAAGGATGCGGATAGTAGCCGCGGAGGTGGTAGAGGGCATAGGAAAAAGTTCCACCCACTTAGACCAGGCATCTATAACAAGGAAGAAGGAAGTGCCTGCGAGGGGGCCCATGAAATCTATATGGAGGCGGCTCCACGGAGCCCTAGGATGCTCCCACTCGCGAGCAGGGGAGGGGCGGGACGGACCTGTTGGCATGGGGTGCAGCGCTGCACCTAAGCCTCGATGTCTGCATCCATGGAGGGCCACCAGACATATCCTCTGCCCAGGGATTTCATCCGGACTATGCCTGGGTGCCCCTCATGGAGGCGTGCAAGCACAGACTGGCGCAAATGGTCAGGAATGACCATGCGATGGCCCCATAGGAGGCAACCCTGAAGCGCGGAGAGCTCCGTGCGGCGCCGGTAAAAGGGGAGAAAACGGGGTTCGACAGAGGTGGGAGGCCATCCCCTGCGAACATAGTTAAGGACAGTAGAAATAGTAGAATCAGAAATAGAGGACAGGGCTATATTGGAGGCAGTAATGGGCAGGTGAAGTTCGTCCAGGAGGTGGATGGACTCGATGGGAGCTGGGTCGGAAAGAAGCAGGGGAAGCGGGCAGCGGCTAAGAGCGTCCGCGTGGCCCATGTGGCGACCGGGCTTATGGATGAGGGAAGAATTGTAAGCAGAGAGGAATTCCGCCCAGCGTGACATGCGAGGGGAGAGGATGGGAGGAGTAGGGCGATGCCCTGCGAGGATGCCCAAAAGAGGCTTGTGATCCGTAAAGAGGGAGAAGGGACGACCGTAGAGATAGTGGTGAAAACGTTTTACCCCCGCAACGGCGGCCAGCGCCTCTTTGTCCAGCTGGCTGTAATTTTGCTCAGGCTTGGTCAAAGTGCGGGAGTAAAAAGCAATAGGGGCTTCCGAGCCATCAGGGTAAGCGTGGCTCAGGACAGCCCCGACGCCGAAGGGGGAGGCATTCCAAGCAAGGAACAGAGGAAGGGACTGATCGTATTGTGCCAGGACAGGTGGGCACGTGAGGGATTCCTTGACAGCCGCGAGCGCATGCGCTTCGCGGCTAGTCCATGTCCAGGCGGCGGAACTGTCTAAAAGCCTATGGAGAGGCTCTGTGAGGGAAGCTTTATGAGGAATGAAAGAGGAATAGAAGTTGAGGAGGCCAAGAAAGGCCTGCAACTCAACCTTGTTAGAGGGAGTGGGGGCGGAGAGAATGGCGTCTATTTTGGAGGGGGAGGGATGGACGCCATGCTGGTCAATGAGGAAACCTAAGAATTCAACAGAGGGAACGCCAAGCTGGCATTTGGAAGGTTTAAGGCGGAGGCCAGCTTTACGGAAACACTGTAGGACGGAACGAAGGACTTTGGCGAGTCCTGATCGATCCTGGGCAGCGATCAGGACATCGTCGAAGTAGGGAGTGATGCCAGGGATCCCATGAAGCAGCCGCTCCATGAGACTTTGAAATATGCCAGGAGCAACACTAATGCCAAACTGGAGCCTTTTGCATTTAAAGGCGCCGCGGTGGGTCATGATTGTTTGCGCAAGCGCCGTGGTGTCTTGAACAGGGAGCTGCTGATACGCTTGCGCAAGGTCCAATTTGGCAAAAATCTTGCCCTGGCCGAGTGTGTGCAGGACATGTTGCACAACTGGAACAGGATAGGGATGGGCTTGAAGGGCCTTATTGACAGTTGACTTAAAATCCATGCAGATCCTTACGGATCCGTCGGACTTCAAGGGGACTACTATAAGAGTCTCCCACAAAGAAAAGTCCACAGGTTGAAGCACCCCCTGGGCAAGAAGCTTATCAATTTCAGCGTCTACCTTTGCCCTTAAGGCAAAAGGCAGACGTCGGGCTTTGAGACGGATAGGAGCAACAGTAGGATCAAGGTTGAGGGAAATAGGAGAGCCCGTATAGCAGCCCAGAGAAGGAGAGAAAACATCAGAAAATTCAGAAAGAAGGGAAGAAAGGTCATCCCCAAGGGAAGAAGAACACCGGGTGGAGTGGATCCCCGAAACAAATAGACCAAGAGCACGGAACCAGTTCATCCCTAGTAGAGAAGCTAGGTTTTTTTTTACAATTAGCAATGGCAGACGCCCATTGAAAGAACCGTAGGTAACAGTAGGCGCCGCGCAACCCAGCAGCGGAATTGGGTTGCCCTGGTAGTCTTGAAGATGGCAGCAGGCAGGAGTTAGGTCACGTGTTCGGAAGTTAGGCAGGAGAGAAGAGAAGGTGCTCCAGGACATGATAGAACGGGCAGATCCGGTGTCCAGCTCCATGGAGCACGGGCTGCCTTCGATCTGAAGCGAGAGATGGATCTTACCACGTTCTCCCTGGGAGGAGGAGGAAGCATCGATGACCCATTCCGGACAAGAGTTGTCGATGTCACCTAGGGAGAGAAAATTTTGGCACCTGGCAGGGAGAGGCGGCCGGGCTGGCCGGTAGATAGGAGGCACCGTAGCAGGACTGGTGTTAGGGTTCTAAATACCATGCAGAAATAAATCATTGTCCAAGGCAAAACATCCTTTAAGGTGCAATTTATTCCGCAGGCATGTTAGTACTGCTATGGAAATTTCAACTCTGGAAGTACATTCTCTAAGTTCAACCAGTTGAAAGTTCATGATCTCTCCCCACACCCACAAATCCATCACATGTTCCAATCATCATCTTCCACGCTGGCATGTACACCCATCTTCTTCCGGCCAGGTGTCGAGATGCGAAGACAAAAGATGACCTTGGCTTCTACAAAAGAATGTCAACAATCCATTCTACAATCCTACTCCTTTCTATTCCCCCCTCCCAACTACTACACTATTGAAACAGCATAGAAAATTCTAAGAAAGTGTGGCAGGCCAAAGATCCAAAAAAGAATATAATTACAGGCCTGACAGGCGGCCTCTCCTCAAAAGAAAAACGTTTCCTGCAAAGAGAATACCATAAAAGTTAACATAACAAAATTAACCACCTCTTCTCCACCCAGGGGAACCCCTTGACTTCTCAGGAAACTTCCCATTGAATTGCTTTACTAACTTCTCCACTTTCAGGTTCCCACTGTTTACCCAATTAACTTCAAACCAAGGGTAACCCTTCCAATGCACTAAGTACTGTAAGCAACCCCTATTCAGCCTGAAATCTACAATTTTTTCCACCTCAGATTGTGTTTCCCCTTCCATCACTAAAGGAGGAGATTGAGCTTGGGTGGATGCTCTTCTGTTAGACCCAATTACTGGTTTCAACAAACTACAATGAAATTCTGGGTCAATTTCCCCTAGACTTCTGGGTAGACTGAGTTGAACTGTAACTGAGTTAACTATCTTCACTATTGGGAATGGACCTAGAAATTTTGGACCCAATTCCTTGCTAAGCATTTCTAATCTTATGTATTTGGTAGATACAAAAACATTGTCCCCCACACGGTAGGGGTTTAGGAGTGAGCGACGTTGATCATCTTGCTTCTGGTAGGCTTCTGCCGCAACTGCTAGAGCCTTCTTCGTATTCTCCCATCCTTTCTTTAGCATGTCCATCCATTCACTCAAAGACATGAAAGAAGGAGGTTCTCTAGGCAACTCAGGCATGGCAACAACTCCCATGCCACTGGTAATCTGGAAACCCGCTAATCCTCTGCTGCTGTGGACCGCATCGTTGTACGCCACTTCGGCAAAGGGTAGAAAGTCCGACCAGTTGTCTCGCTGATAGTCCACAAAACACCGGATGTATTGTTCCACCACCGCATTGGCTCCCTCTGCTGCGCCGTTCATGCTGGGATGAACCTCTGAGCTCAGTTCTTGTGTGAACCCAATGGATCTCAGGACCTCTCTCCAGAACTTGGTTGTGAACTGGACTCCGCGGTCTGAAATGATCCTCTTGGGTACTCCATGCAGGCGATAAATGTGGTTCACAAACATTTTCGCTAATTCGTTTGCGGATGGCAATCCTGAGCAAGCAATGAAGTGTGCCTGCTTAGAAACCAAATCAATAACCGTCCAAATTACTTTATGCCCACTGCTGTCTGGGAGTTCCATGATGAAGTCCATTGCGACCTCTTCCCAAGGCCGTTTCGGGCTCTCTGCTGCAGGTGCTGTAGGTTCTGGGCTCTTGATCCAATCATCCACGGCTGGCCTTGTTCCTCCTCCGAGGCCTCCCCCTTGGTAGGACTCTTCGTCACCTGAAGTTGGGGGTTCTCTTCCAGAGGTTGGTTGGGCATTTCCCCCTCCGAGGCCTCCCCCTTAGTTGGACTCTTTGTCACCTTCAGTTGGGGATCCTCCTCCGGAGATTGTTTGCCCTTTTCCTCTTCCAAGGCCTCCCTCTTGGTAGGACACTTCGTCACTTTAAGTTGGGGATCCTCTTCCAGAGGTTGTTGGCCCAGATGACTTTTCTGTGCAGGCATCTGGGGCCCTCTCTTAACCACCGTGGCAATTGGTACACACGTTTGTTCTTCGGCAATTCCCTCCTCCGAGGCCTCCCCCTTGGTAGGACTCTTCGCCACCTGAAGTTGGGGATCCTCTTCCAGAGGTCGTTTAGGCTTTTCCCCCTCCGAGGCCTCCCCCTTAGTTGGACTCTTTGTCACCTTAAGTTGGGGATCCTCCTCCGGAGATTGTCTGCCCTTTTCCTCTTCCGAGGCCTCCCCCTTGGTAGGACACTTCCTCACCTTAAGTTGGGGATCCTCTTCCAGAGGTTGTTGGCCCAGATGACTCTTCTGTGGTGGCATCTGGGACCCTCTCTTTACCGCCGTGGTGGTTGGTGCGCACGTTTGTGGCATTGGGGCTGGAGCCAAACACTCTGACGCTCTGTGGCCAAGTTGACAACAATGGTGGCATTTAATTGGCCCCCACGAGGAATGGAACCTAGTTACATCTCTAAACTTAGGAACCGTTTCATCACACTGCCTTGCTCTCCAACTTGCAGCTGCCCCCTTGGTAAACCCTTCTTCCATGGTGGAGATTGCTTCTCTGTAGGAAGGTGGAGTAAGAACCTTTTGGGGCATTGCAGATGCACCTTGTCCCGCTTCCCATCTTGCAGGCCTGGCTTTGGTAATCCCTTCTTCCATGTTGGTGATTGCTACTCTGTAGGAAGGTGGGGTAAGAACCACTTGGGGCCTTACAGGCGCACAATTTCCCGCCATCCATCCCGCAGGCCTCCCTTTGATAATACCTTCTTCCATGGAGATTTCTTCTCTGTAGGAAGGTCTGGTAAGAACCTTTTGGGGCCTTGCAGGGGAGACTGGAACCGGTGGGGAGGTCAATCCCTCGGTTGGCCACTGCCCAGCTTTCTGCCATGGTGCCATCTGCTGAGGGAGGGCAGGTGCCCACTGGCATCCCTCCCATCCATGACCTGGGGTTAAGACCCATCCCGGGGTTGCCTGCTTCACAGGTTGCAGCTCAACCAATGATGGCTGGCTAGGGGGTTTTACGTGCCAAGGACCCTCCTGCTGGCTTGGAGGAGTTATGGGCCAAGTAGGTGCCCTTTGCTGGCTTGGATGAGTTATGGGCCAAGTAGGTGCCCTCTGCTGGCTTGGAGCATTTCCCCATGCTGATGGCAAAGGAGTTTGTAAGTAGCATCTCTTCCATCCAAGTCCTGGGAGGAAAGCCCAATTGACTGCCCAATTTGCTTCATTTACTGGTTGCAGCCCCATTTGTGGTGGCTTGCAAGTGACAGATGCTGGAAAAATTCCTTCTTCCTGCCTCCTTTGAAATTCCCATTTTGAAAAGGAATCTTTCTCCCAGCTATCTGCAGGGTGACAAGCCATTTCATTTATTGCCGACTGGAAGGAGCCCAAACCTCCGTTCTAAGGGTGTTTTTTTTTTTCCAATCTTGCTTCTAAGCTGGGGGGGAAGGAGGGGGAGCATGCACTCACAATTTTGCTGAAGAAGTCCGTCTGAGATTTCCTTCGTCTTGTCACGTCTCCTCCTGCATTCCTCCAGATGCAATTAAACTGGTGGCAGCATTCCATTGCCCTTGAAGTTCCGCACTCAGCTTCTTATCACCAAAAGCTTCTCATTTATTCTTTGCTGATATTTACGCTGTCCCGGTCAGCATTGAGAATGCCGAGACCTCATCACCAGATCTTTCATCACCAGCCCTTCCCCCTTGATAGGGGGAGGGAGCTAGTGAAAAAATTTTAAAGTAGAGAGTTGAAATAATGTTAGGGTTCTAAATACCATGCAGAAATAAATCATTGTCCAAGGCAAAACATCCTTTAAGGTGCAATTTATTCCGCAGGCATGTTAGTACTGCTATGGAAATTTCAACTCTGGAAGTACATTCTCTAAGTTCAACCAGTTGAAAGTTCATGATCTCTCCCCACACCCACAAATCCATCACATGTTCCAATCATCATCTTCCACGCTGGCATGTACACCCATCTTCTTCCGGCCAGGTGTCGAGATGCGAAGACAAAAGATGACCTTGGCTTCTACAAAAGAATGTCAACAATCCATTCTACAATCCTACTCCTTTCTATTCCCCCCTCCCAACTACTACACTATTGAAACAGCATAGAAAATTCTAAGAAAGTGTGGCAGGCCAAAGATCCAAAAAAGAATATAATTACAGGCCTGACAACGGGAATCAGGAACGGTAGAGCGGCAAACATTTGCTAAATGGCCCTGTTTACCGCACTTTTGGCACACAGCAGTGCGGAAACGGCAGGCTGAGCGCAAATGGTGGCCACCACAGCTGAGGCAATTACGTGTATCTTTATGGCTCAAAGATTGCAGGCAGTCAATCGCCAAACCTAAGTCAGATTGAAAAGAGTTAGAGGCGACAAGCTGGTTGGTGGCTGAGGAAATAGCTGGAGGAAAACGCCTCTGGTCAGGGCTGGATTGACCTGCCATTTTGTAAGCACGAGCCTCATCGACAGCATTCTTCAACGTGAGGTCCGAGCGGGAGAGAATGCGCCGGTGGAGATTAACATCCTTTAACCCATAGATGAATTGCTCAAGGAGCGCTTCGTCTAGGTCGGCGAATTCACACGTGATAGCGGCAGCTCTAAGCGCGGCTACGTACTGACTAATAGATTGTCCATCTCATTGAACACAGTGGCAGAAATCTTGGCGCCTGGCAAAACGTGAGGGCGCTGGCTCATAGTGCGTTTTAAGTTTTGCCATGAGGAGCTCCCATGGCATGGTATGAACAGGGGTGGGGGCAGATAGTGCCCTTGCCGTGGCAAACATTTCTGGGCCACAGTAATTCAAGAAAATACCCCTCTTATGTTCAAGCGAGAGATTCAGCAGGTCATGGGCTTGAAGAAAACATTCAAAACGTTCTATGAACACCTCCCAGGATTCGGCCTCAATGCGGAATGAAGTGAAGAAAGCTGTATTAGCCATAGTTCTTGTGGTTTGAGGTTCAGGTTCGCTCACCTTCGTCGCCAGTTTTGTGTTCCCAGTCAAGAAGTCGAAGGAGACTGCTGAACGTTAATCTTTATTTAAAAAAACAACAGTAACTGACTAAAACCAAGATACACAATCCTCGGCTGACAGCAATTTATACAAAACGCCGTCAGTCGGGGAACCAATGGGGTAATCAGGATTCTCCCGCCGGATGTATGGGCCAATGCAAGGAAGGTCTACGCAGCGCCACCTACTGGTGGACTGGCTCAGTACACAACACTTACCTTTGCTAATCTATCCTAAATATGTTTTTTCCCCTTTATATCTTGCTCTTGAATTTATACTTGTATATTTAACATTTTCTTTTCTGTTTTCCCCCTCTTCCCCCCCCCCTTTTCATTTAATAGTGCATCGTCTGGGTTCTGTATTTTCTTCTTACTTTCTTTTCTATCTTCCTTTCTCTAGTCAATCATAAAATCTTCCCCATGTCTTGAAGTACACCGATTCCTCTTTATCCTTTATTTTCAGTGTCAACCTGTTCATCTCTGCATAATCTAGTATCTTTTAAAAAAATCTTTAGTATCTTCATCTCTTGGTAGCTTATTTAATTTTTAATTTTGGGCAAATACAATTCTTGCTGCTGTAGATACATGTATAATCCTGGGCACCGCCCTCTGACAATCTCTAGAGGATGGCACCCGGAGGAGACCCTCTCTGTGTGAGCGAATGGGTCGCAGGGATGTATGGGGCAGGACACGATCCCGCAGGTAACTAGGCCCTATGCCATGGAGCGCTTTGAAGATGGTAACTAACACCTTGAAGCGCACCCGGTAGGCCACAGGAAGCCAGTGCAGCTCTCGCAGGAGCGGTGTTATATGGGAGAACCTCGATCTCCCCATAATTACCCGCGCGGCTGCATTCTGGACCAACTGCAGTCTCCGGGTGCACCTCAAGGGGAGCCCCATGTAGAGAGCATTACAGTAGTCCAGGCGAGACGTCACCAGCGCGTGAGTGACTGTGTGCAGGGCCTCCCGGTCCAAAAGGGGTCGCAATTGGCACACCAGGCGAACCTGGTGGAACGTCCCCCTCGCCACGGCTGCCACATGATCTTCCATAGCCAGCCGGGCATCAAGGAGGACGCCCAAATTGTGTGCCCGTTCCACCAGGGCTAATTGTTCATCCCCGATGGCCAGCGATGGAATGTGCTGGTTGTACCGGGGTGCCGGAAGCCACAGCCACTCTGTCTTGGAGGGGTTGAGCTTGAGCCTGTTGTCACCCATCCAGACCCGCACGGCTTCCAGACAACGGGACATCACTTCAACAGCCTCGTTGGGGTGGTTTGGGGTGGAAATATACAGCTGAGTGTCATCAGCGTATAGATGATATCTCACCCCAAAACCACGGATGATCTCGCCCAGCGGTTTCATATATGTGTTGAACAGGAGAGGCGAGAGGATCGACCCCTGTGGGACCCCACAAGTGAGGGGCCTCGGGGTCGACCTCTGCTCCCCTGTCAACACACATTGCGTCCAGCCAGAGAGGTAGGAGCGGAACCACTGCAATACGGTGCCCCCGATCCCCAACCCCTCCAGACGGCGCAATAGGATACCATGGTCGATGGTATCGAAAGCCGCCGAGAGGTCTAATAGGACAAGGATGGAGGAACAACCCTGTTAGGTACTGGTGCGATTAAGCACTAGCAATGAACCCCAGGTCGAGGTTATAACAGAGCAACCCTGTAAAGTATACGCAGCGTGCGATAGATAAAGCAACCACACTGAATAATGGATAGTAAAGTAACAAAATAAACTTTACTTTTTGAAGAATATAGCAAAATCCATAAACACAGCCAAAAAGTCATACACAGAAAAAACAGTCCAATACTACCAAGATAACTTGGATACAAGTAGCAAATAACTTACACACAGTAAGTAGTAGCAACAGTAGTAACAGTTAGACAGCAGTTATCATACATCAATCAAGAGAGAGAGAGAGAGAGCAACAACATCAGCTGCAATTTAAATGCTGTAATCTACTAATTAGCAGAGCTCCTCTCTTAAAGATACATAACATGCCTTGTGCAATATATTGTCTACCCAACTTGTTGGTTACACCCTAACATTCTCCCCTTTGGGTAGATCAATATATCCACTCACAATGTAAGATGATAACCTTCACATGATGAGGTATGTTTCACTGAACTTTGTGCCTTAGTGAAGTTGTCTGCTAAATTGTCTTCAGTTGAACAATATTCCAACTTTATCAGGCCATCCTTAATGCTTTGTCGAACATTAAGATACCTCAAATCAGTATACTTCGATCTCGTCTTAATAGCTAAACTAGTCACCATTTTTATTGCTGCCTGATTATCTTCATAAACAGTAAAAGGTTCATTGATACTTAATCCCATATCTATAAGCAACTGCTTATAATATATCAGCTCAGTACATGTCAACGACAAACATGAAAACTCAGCTTCCATTGTGGATAAGCTTATGTGTTTCTGTCGTATCGACTTCCATCCAATCAGTACACCACCTAGCATAAAGGCTAAGCCGGAAGTTGACTTCCTATTATCTATAGCAGCTGCAAAATTCGCATCAGCATACACAGTCAAAACTAAATCCCTATTCGGTTCTAAATATAATGCATAGTGGATAGTTTTCTTCAAATAACGCAGCACACGCTTTGCTGCTTGCCAATGCCTCTCTGAAGGACTATCATTGAATCTAGCCAGTTGGTTCACACTAAATGATATATCTGGTCTAGACCAATTACTTAGGTACATTAGGCTACCTATCAAAGATTGATAGATTCCCTTATCAAAACCAGTACCCTCAGTAACCTCAGGTTTAAACTCCAATGCCATTGGTGTCTTTGCAGTCTTACATAGCTCCATGCTATATTTCTTAAGTAAATGATTAATTTTACCAGCCTGCGACAGCTTAAAACCTTTACTGGTTCTAACCACGTCTAAGCCCAGATAATGCTTAATTTCACCCAAATTCCGGATTTTAAATTTACTCTCTAATTGTGAAACAATGTCAATAGCTTCCTGCTCAGACCTAGTAATAATAGCTATATCGTCCGTGAATAAAAGCAACAACGAGATCAAACCATTTTTCACCCGTCTAAATAAACAAGGATCAGCCAAACCTGGAATAAATCCCATAGCTTTTAGTTCATTTACTATACATCTGTTCCACTCAAAACCGGACTGTTTTAAACCATAAAGGCTCTTTTTAAGTCTCCAACAACCAGTCTAGCCATTAGAATCCACACCTGGTGGCATCTTCATATAAATGGTATGCTGCAATGGAGCATGCAGATACGCTGTTTCAACATCAATATGGGTAACATTACACCGATACTTAGCAGACCACACCAATGCTGCCCTCAACGTAGAGGCTTTCAAGCTCGGAGCAAAAACCTCATCGTAATCCCTCTCAGTTTGGGAAAACCCTTGAGCAACTAAACGAGCCTTATAAATAGCATTGCCAGCAGCATCGTTTTTAATTTTAAACACCCATCTACAGCCAATTGCACTCTCCCCTGAAGGGAGCCTAGCTTCTTCATAAACCTTCAATTCCTGTAAGGATTTCAACTCCTTCTCCATAGCTGTTTTCCACAATTTCTTTTCCTTTTCAGGATACAGCCTTAACTCTGCAAAACTAGAAGGTTCTATGCTAACTTGCAATACTACACTGGCTTGGTATCTGTCGGGTGGATGCCTGTCCCTAGTAGACCTCCTAGGCAATACAGGACTTGCAGAATCATCCTGTTCCACCTCACGAGTAGATTCTACATCTACATCTTCCTCCCTTTTCAGAGTAATAGATGGACCATCCTGATTCTCTAACTGCTCATTTGGTGTATCATGATTAACCAAACGATCAACATCTATATCATCACAAACCTTGTGAAACTCTTGTTCTAGCTTCTCCCAACCAACATGTTCTGAAAATTTAGCACTAGCACTGTGCATAATTCTCCGAGTTCCAGGTTCCCAGAACCTAAACGATCTATGATTGGAATTGTACCCAACAAAAACCATCTTCCTAGCTCTGCTTTGATCCTTCCGTCTAGTCTGTGAGGGAATATGCACCCAAGCAGGGACACCAAATGTGTGTAAATAACTCAAATCAGGCTTCCTACCATGCCAAAGAGTATAAGGAATCTTACCAGTAGTTGAGTTAACTACTATGTTCAGAATATGGTTTGCACACATTATAGCCTCACCCCAAAGCTTTTCTGACAAACCAGAATCAACCAGCATAGTTCTGGTCATTGCCTGCAATGATTGACCACGTCTTTCAATAAATGAATTATGTTCTGGCCTGTAGGGGGCAGAACGCCTATGTTCTATACCAGCATTCTCCAACATTGATGTAAACCTATGATTAGTGAATTCAGACCCATTATCAGTGACTAGGCAAAGTACTTTTTTATCCATCTTACGTTCAACAAACTTTAACCATTTAGTAAAATGTTGGAAAGTTTCTGCCTTTGATTTCATTACATAACAGAAACCATACCTAGAATAATGGTCCATAATGCTGAGTATATAGCAGGCACCTCCTAAGCTAGGTTTCTTAGGGCCAATTAGGTCTGCAAACACTACATCCAGTGGTTTAGATGTCTTGAATCCTTGAAACCGGTTTGCAGGGGTAACCTTACTTTTAGCCTGGTTACAGGCATTACAGTTAAGATATTTTGAACAAGGTTTCAAATTGATTCCATTA
Organism: Natrix helvetica; assembly: GCF_964273705.1. Classification (NCBI taxonomy): domain Eukaryota; kingdom Metazoa; phylum Chordata; class Lepidosauria; order Squamata; family Natricidae; genus Natrix; species Natrix helvetica. The sequence goes on from NC_138565.1 coordinate 12,375,997, forward strand.
GATAGAATAACAGTTTGACGTACCATTTTAAAATTTACATGGCCTAAACGTCTATGAAGTAGATGTATACAGTTATCATGGGGCTGTTTATTCTTATAACCAGGTTCAGAACTCGCAATATTTAAAGAGTTCTCATGTAGAATAAATAAATTATTCTCCAAATTGGCAATAACACTATTACCTTCCTTTTCAATAATGCATCTATCATTCTTAAATGTTACTGTAAACCCACATTTCACAAGGTCTTTTACAGATAATAGGTTAAATTTCATTTTAGGTACATATAACATTTCCAATTTTTCATTAATACATGGACAATAAGCTGTACCTTCACCTGAAGCCTTAATTTTCCAACCATTTGCTAAGGAAATGTGCTGTTTGCTAGCCTTCATAGTAACAAACCTTTCTTTAACCTTAGTTATAGAATGGGATGCGCCACTGTCAACCACCCAGAAACTATGGTTTACAGCCTTATCTACCTTAGCTACAGTTACAGTAACATTGTTGCTTTTTCTTTTACTATTAGCAACACTCCTTTTCTTGCTATTTTTACAGTTCTTAGCAATATGCCCCTTACCACCACAAGAATAACATTTCTTAACAAAATTTACAGTTGAAAACTGTGTTTCTTCTTGTGATTGATTGTCTCTGAACTGAACTCTATCCTCTCTTCGTCTGGACTCTTCAAGCAATCTCCCGGTAACCTCAGATAAAGTCAGTTCATCTCGTGAAAGAACTTCCAATGAGGAAACAAAAGAGTCGTAGCTTTCATCAAGCGATGATAGAATAATATACACCTGTTGAAGCTCAGAAAAAATCAACTCTTTTTCTTGCAAATCCTGCAAAGTTTTCTTCATGAAGTCTAAATGAGCCAACATATCACCACCTTTTTGCAAACGGGCTCTAAACAGTTTCCGTGTGAGATGAATATGAGCACCCACACTGTCCCGAACATAAATTCCCCGCAATGTGTTCCAACACCTAGCAGCAGACTCTTCGCCACGAATATGGACCAGTTGCTGGTCATTCAGTGTTAGTCCAATAATGCAGAGAGCTCTCTCATTGTCCCTGTTAAACTGCGCAATCTTCTTCGCATCCTCATTATCAGCAGGATCCCAATCTGTAACATCTGGTGGGTTCTGAACCACAAACCACAGTCCTTCTCTACGCAGAAGTAGGGAACACTTCAAGGACCAGGAAACATAGTTGGTTCCATCAAACCGGGTAATCATGGAGAGTGCAGCAGACTGTTCTTGTGCCATATTCACAAAAATAAACTATCCAAAAAGTGGTGCTTAAAAAAAAAAAATTATGGTTAAGGCAGGGCGTCTGGGCCCATAACCAATGTTAGGTACTGGTGCGATTAAGCACTAGCAATGAACCCCAGGTCGAGGTTATAACAGAGCAACCCTGTAAAGTATACGCAGCGTGCGATAGATAAAGCAACCACACTGAATAATGGATAGTAAAGTAACAAAATAAACTTTACTTTTTGAAGAATATAGCAAAATCCATAAACACAGCCAAAAAGTCATACACAGAAAAACACAGTCCAATACTACCAAGATAACTTGGATACAAGTAGCAAATAACTTACACACAGTAAGTAGTAGCAACAGTAGTAACAGTTAGACAGCAGTTATCATACATCAATCAAGAGAGAGAGAGAGAGAGAGCAACAACATCAGCTGCAATTTAAATGCTGTAATCTACTAATTAGCAGAGCTCCTCTCTTAAAGATACATAACATGCCTTGTGCAATATATTGTCTACCCAACTTGTTGGTTACACCCTAACAAACCCCCATCCTTTGCCCTCCAGAGATCATCCACCAACGCGACCAAGGCCGTCTCCGTGCTGTGACCGGGTCGGAAGCCGGACTGGCGCGGGTCTAGATAATCATCTTCCTCCAGGTGACGCGGGAACTGCTGAGCCACCACACTCTCAACAACCTTCGCTAAAAAAGGAAGGTTGGAGACAGGACGATAATTTGCTAGCTCCATTGGGTCCAGAGAAGGCTTCTTGAGCAGGGGTCTCACCACCGCCTCTTTCAAGGCGGTTGGTAAAAGGCCCTCACCCAATGAAGCGTTCACCAGTCCCAGTAGCCAGCCTCGTGAACCCTCCCAGGAAGCCAGTACCAACCAGGAGGGGCACGGGTCCAATAAGCATGTGGTGGCTCGCAGTCGCCCGCGCAACCTGTCCAAATCTTCGGTGACAACAGGGTCAAACTCCTCCCAGCGTGGAATCTCAAGACTAGCCTCGGACGCCCCCCCTGGAGCACTGGAGTGGGTCCACCCCCTCCATATCTGATCAATTTTATCCTGCAGGTATTCCCCAAACTCCTCTGCCCTGCCCTGCAATGGGGGGTCCCGTTGTCCCTGCGACAGCAGGGAGCGGGTCACCCGAAACAGGGCGGCAGGGCGGTTCTCTGTGGACGCTATAAGGGTGGCACAATATTGGCGTTTGGCCACCCTTATTGCCACAAGGTAGGTCCTTAAGTAGGCTCTTACCTGTGTTCGATCGGATTCGGAGTGGGAGGATCTCCACTTGTTCTCTAGGTGTCTCCTGTGGCGTTTCATCGCCCTTAGCTCCCCGTAATAAAATAAAACCCATATCTTATAAAATTGTTTATCTTCTTGTTCTCTAATTTCAAATGTCAATTTACTCATTTCAGCCCATTCCATTGTTTTGTAAGTAACTTCCTCCTGCATTGGTATTTTCTCATTTTTCCAATTTTTAGCAAATACAATTCTAGCTGCTGTTAATACATTTACAATCAAGTTTTTCAATTCTCTATTGTATGTTTCCGGTATAATTCCCAATAAAAAGATTTCTGGTTTAAAGTCTATATGTTTTTGTATAATTTTATCAACCAGGTGTGGATTTTAGTGCAACATCTTTTAGCTTCTATACAAGTCCACCACATATGGTAATATGAACCCGGTATCTGTCGATTCTCCATTTATCATTATCTTTGCTGTTTGTTTGTAGTATATAGTTTGTATGGCTTGGGTGAATTTCTTACCAAAGCCCCTCTGTTCCAACCATAGCAACATAAATCACCAGTTCACATTGTCAAAGGCTTTCTGTGCATCTAAGAACATCAAAGCCATTTGTTTTTTGTTTTTTCCCCACATTTTTTTTATTTTAAACATAAAAGACAATATTAAAAAAAATTTCATCCATTACATACAGCATGTCATTTGGTTACAAGTGTTTTTGCATCCATATTTTCAATTACATATACAATCACAGATTTTCCATCTAATATAACCAAAAACCTCACTTTCATTGTACAACATATATTCAATTACGATTAATATTTCTTTCTTTTCAATAAACATACTCTCTTACATACTTGATTATCTGCTTAATAACAACATACCTTTATGTAATCATTATCTCATTTTAAATATTTTTACAGTATACAAGAATTTATCAAGTGTTGGGCGGGACTTGCTGCCAGCATGAATGGCTGCTTGGACAGAGAGCTCTGTTAGTAGCAGCCAGAACTAACATCCGGAGGAGGTTTGCTGAAAAGATTTTGATAAGCCAAGCCTTCCTGGAGGGAAGACTGAAGAGAGAAGGTTGGTTTGACACGACCATAGGACGGCAATCCATGGTCTGTGCTTGAAATCTCCTTCATATCCCCAGAGGTGGAAGAGGGCGACAGTAATGGCCGTCCCAAAATGCTGACAAGAGTTCAAAGCAAGCGAGTATGTATTACAGAGAAGCTGTCGGAGTTGCGATTGACCTAACAGTTTCCGGATCTTGGAGAAGGTAATTCTATCCCAAAACAGCTCAAGAGATTAAGGGCTCCAAGAAGAAGTGGGGGGGCTGCTTACCCTCCTCCATCACAGCGGCGAGAAGTAATATGCTGAGTGAAAAATGGAGGCTTTATCTTTTTACTCTCTGAACTGTCTGATAAGCTGAACCTAAACCTAATCTGTTAACATAACAAAGCCGGCTGCAAATAACTCTGACTATACAGATACCTTCAGGGGGTTTTGAGTTAATTATACAAATCTTGAAGGCTTGAAAGAAAAATATATCTTAGCAACATATATATATATATATATGATTGCAGTTGGTTAGCTTCTGGACAAGTGGAAGAGTGACATCTACTGGCGAAATCTAGAATTCCCCCCCCCTCTTAATACCCTAAGAGAAAACAGGATTTTTACAATAATACAATAGTAGAGTTGGAAGGGACCTTGGAGGTCTTCTAGTCCAACCCCCTGCCTAGGCAGGAAACCCTATACCATTTCAGACAGATGGCTATCCAACATCTTCTTAAAGATTTCCAGTGTTGGGGCATTCACAACTTCTGGAGGCAAGCTGTTCCACTGATTAATTGTTCTAACTGTCAGGAAGTTTCTCCTCAGTTCTAAGTTGCCCCCCTGCGTTCCCCCCACTTATGGCACACGAGCCAAAAAAGGTACGCCATCGCTGTTCTATACAATTGTATAGTTTTATTTTTAATGTATAATATACACTGAAGAAGGCACAACTTTGTTGTATGAGGTGCCAAGACAATAAAGTAAAGGATTAAACTGTTTAATTATGATAGTTTGGTCTCGGAGATGCTCTTGATGACTTTGGAGAGGATCTGGCTACTAATGAGATCAGGGTTGATCCGATGGCCGCACTGCCGGAAGATTTTTTCCATGGACTCAACTGCAGCCTGAGCCACGGAGGCTTCGCGATCCTTTTGAAGATCCCGGAGCCCTGGAAGGAATCCAGAAAAGAAATGATTACCGGGATCCACCTTGAGAACCAGGGTGATCAGGGACGGAGCTTCTGGAGAGAAAGTCTCCGCTTCAAGCGAGGGAACTTTGAAACTCACCCAGGAAAACTTCTTCGATTTGTTTGGAAGTCACCAGATCCCGTGTCATGTATTGTGCGCAGCAGCCTAGACACATGCAAAGAAAAGGTTGGTGGAGTTGGCAGAGACGGCTGAATCGACTGATTCAAGAAAGAAAACGCAGAATTATTTTATTTCTACTTGGAAGAGGCCCTTTGGGGCTTTACGGGATGGTCCCAGGAATTGGATCTGTCTAGAGATGGAATGGAAAGAATTTCATACGACACGTACTTATGACGGTTGCAGAGTCTTGGGGGTCACCTGATCACTTTTTGCAACCTTTAGGTGAGCAAACTCCGGAAGGAAGCCAGATTCACTTAACAATCACGTGACTCACTTAACAACCATACCGATACCCTTAAGAAAGGGGGCCGTGTGTGTGTGTGTGAGAGAGAGATAATGGTCAGCATGCCAGGCCTTAGGCCGCCCGCCTGCCCTGGTTTTTCCTCCCCTCCTTCCAGAGTTTGCATTTGGGGTTACCAATTAAGAGGGCAGCTGCCTCTCGGGATGAAGGATTCTGGCTCTTTAGGAATTCCACCATCTGCTCCAACATTTCAGGCAGGTTTTCCTTGCATCGATTGATCTGGGGAACACAAGGCCACAAACAAGGCAATGAACTCTGTAGCTTCCTCTTTTTTTCTTTCTAAGGTTTCTAGTCCTCATGTCCTCAACAACAATGTCTTCAATAACATATTGAATTTTATTATATTCAGTATGTTAGCCAACTGTACTATACTAAACTATATTATTATTATACTACATTTTATTATACTAAACAAAATTATTATGCTATACTGGACGTGACTGGACTAGACTGGACTATCATACAATGCAATACAATATAATATTATTACATTATATAGTATAGTGAAAAAGGAATAGAAAAAGAAAAGGGAAAGAAAGATGATAAGGAAATGGCTTCTGGTCTTATAAATGCATTTATGTTTTGCCCCCTTTACATCGTAATTTCCCTTTTCCACAAACTGCCATTTCTAATCCTCAAACCCACAAATCAGCAAGGTTTCTAGTCGTCATGGTGGCAACCATGCTGTTCCCAAGGGAGCAACAACCCAAGAAGAATCCCTCTAGTCAGTTTAGTGTAGTGGTTGAGGCCTCAGGCAACAAACCAGGAGCCGGTGAGTTCTAGTCCCTCCTTTGGGATGAAAGCCTGATGGGTGACTTGGGGAGTTCTAGTCCTGCCTTAGGCATGAAAGCTGGCTGGGTGACCTTGGTCCAGTCCCTCTCTCTCAGGGCAGCCTACCTCACAGGCTTGTTGGGAAGGAAATCGGAGGAGGAGGAGGAGGAGGGGAGGAGGAGAAGCATTGGGGACGTCCACCATCTTGAATGATTTATCAAAAGAAGGCAGGAGAGAAAGAAAATATATTTCATCCAGAAGAAAAGGAGCCAGCTGGGCTCCTACTTACCACCTCCGAGCAGATGCTGGAATACATGCTCTGGAGACTGGTGTAAATCTTGTAGTCAAACAAAGTCTCTGGAAACTCCTTCCACTTCATAAAGGAGACGCAGGAGGTCAGGGTTTTCCTGGAGACCTGGGCCGAGGGAGGAAAGGAGGCATCAGAGGAGCCGGTTCTGAGGTTATCCATCTTCGGCAGAGAAAAGCCAGACTTCTCCTTGTTCAGAGGTGGGAAAGGGGATGAGCCACCCCAAGAGGAAGCTAACGCAGGGCAAGGCCCCCCCTGAAGGCCAGAGTTCTCCACAATTCAACCCTGATTCTCTTCTATTGGTACCAGGCAAACAATCAAGCAGAAAACAACCCCCTAATCCAAGAACAGCCCAACAGAAAACCTGCACCCACATCAAAATGATCGGGCATTAAGCAGAGGTCAAACCCTCCCTTCCAACCTACTGATGCTGTCACCTAATTGGGTCAGGAAAGGCCTGCAAGAAAACAACCAGGTTCAGAGAGCACCAAGGACCTCACAACTTCAGGATTGTCCAGAATGCCTTCTCCAGAGGGTCGACATGATGCAACCATGTTGCCCTGAGTGAAGATGGGGGTACAGCGTGGTCTCATGGAGAAGGGAGCATGAAGAGAGCAGGAGCTTAGTTGACCCCGCCCTTCAACTCACCTCTTGGGTCCAACGATTAGCCAACTGGATGACGAGAGGAATCAGGCTGCGCAGGATGGATTTGGTCAGATTCCGCTCTGTCTCCCTGACCCCTTTTAAGACCAGGCCAAAAAGGGTGATGGAGGTGTTGCGCAACTCGGTGTCCTCCTACGAAGGAAGAGAAACGGGTCAGTCCCTCCAATAGCATTCAGGAAGTGGGAGGCTTTGTGAGAACCTAGAAGAACAAACTGCAACACACACAACAGTCAGCTGAGCAAAAACTGAGAGTAGAAATTTCGGATGAGAAAACATCTCAAATTTTATTCTTCTTTGTTTCCTGAAATAGAAAGGCAGGGAGGGATCCACTAAACCTACAATAAAAGCCTTCATCACCTCCATCCTCTTCATCTGATCTGCCTCAGTTTCCCACTCACAAGACAAAGGAAGAGGAGTCTGGCAACTGTTTCTCTAGACAAGGCCATGGGGATGGTTGGCATGGGTGTAAAAGGCTTGCAGACCAACCTCTATGGTGTGATCGAGGGAGCTGTTTTCCCATCTTAGCAGCCTTCAGATGTGGGGACTTCAACCTCTGGAGTTCTCAGGCCAGCAGAGTTGAGATCCACACACCTTAAAGAGTCTGAGATCAAGCAACACCAATCTGGATTTTTAATAAATACGGAGAGTGATTGATAGTGGCTTGGTGAAGCTGAAGAGAGTGGGAACCTTCTCCAGCTCTCTGGAAGGGCTCAAGGATCATCTTCAAGCTCACACACTCTTTTAGATGAGAACAGCACAGTTATTGCTGAACTGTTTCTAAGACTTTTTGATAAAATTGGAATTCTGCAGATGGTACCCAGGCCATCTTTATGGGAGAAAAAGAGAGAGGGAGGGAGGGAGGGAGAGGAAGAGAGAGGGGGGTGGATTAGTTTGTCGTGATTTGGTTGACGTACATCAGCAAAATACTTCCCCAGGACCGGAATAAGTTTGACAGCTTTCCATCCATAGGTTTGAACTTTCAGATCCCGGAATAGGAACTGAAGAGTCCGTAGGGATTCCTTTGCCACACTTTTTTCTGGGTGACAAGCACAGTTGACCACAGGGACTAGCACCGGCTCTAACATCGAATTCTGGAGGAAGGAGGGAAAAAAGGGAGCAATTAAACATGGTCCCTGGAGTTCTCTGAATCTACGAATGACAAACACAGAGAAGCCCCCAGAACCTAGAATCACAGGGTTGAAAAGGAACTTGGAGGTCATCTAGTCCAACCCCCTGCTCAAGCAGAGACCTTATACCGTTTCAGACCAGTGGTTGTTCAGTCTCTTCTTGAAAGCCTTCAGTGTTGGAGCACCCACAACCTCTGGAGGGAAGTCGTTCCACTGGTGAATTGTCCTCATTGTCAGGGAATTTCTCCTTAGTTCCAGGTTGCTTCTCTCCTTCATTAGTTCCCATCCATTGCTTCTTGTTCTCCTTTCAGGGGCTTTGGGGAATCAGTTGCCCTCCCTTTTTTTGTGGAAGCACTTCAAATATTAAAAGTCTCATCTCATCCCAGCCCCACTTTTTGTTGTTAGACTAAAACTACCTAGTTCCCCAATTCTTCCTCCTATGCTTTGCCTCCGCTCCACACTTCAGCTTTCAGAGTTAAACCTACCATCATGTGCCCCATTTCAAGCACATAAACATGTGCACTTGGAACATACAACACGGCATAGCAGAGTCAGAAGGGACCTTGGAGGTCTTCTAGTCCAACCCCTGCTCGAGCAGGAGATTCTATACCATGAATGGTTTTCCAATCTCTTTTGGAAAACCCACACGTTCTGGAGATAAGTCCTTCCATTGGTTGATTGCTCTCACCGTTAGGAAAATTTCTCCTTAATTCCAGGCTGATTCTCTCCTTGGTTAGTTTCCAACCATTCTTTCTCCTCTTTCTTTCTTTTGACCACCTGGTCTTTGTAGGAGCCCCTCAAATATTGGAACAGGTGCCATCCTGTCTCCCCTAGTCCTTCTTTTCATTAGACTAGGCATTCCCAGTTCCTGTAAGCGTTCTTCGTATGCTCTTGGGTTGCAATGATAAGAAAACTGGATGAGATGTATAAATGGAGAAAACCATAACACCCAGCATCCCAGGTGGAGGTTCCCCGTGATCTCCAATCCTGCAAGGGAAGATCTTGGGGAAATAGCTGGGCGTGAGGAAGCTGGATGATTGTTAGGTCAGCTCAGGGGCTTCCTCATCCCAGGGGTTTGATGCAAAACACTCCATCACTGGAGGTTTTTAAGAAGAGAGTAGACAGTCACTTATCTGAATTAGCTTAGGTTCTCCTGCTTGAGCAGAAGGCTGGACTAGAAGACCGCCAAGGTCTCTACTACTAGGAAAACCAGTAGTAATGGTTGTCCAGTCTCTTCTTGAAAGCCTCCAATGTTGGAGCACCCACAACCTCTGGAGGCAAGTCGTTCAACTGGTTAATTGTTCTCAGTGTCGGGAAATTTCTCCGTAGGTCTAGGTTGCTTCTCTCGATTAGTTTCCAACCGTTGCTTCTTGTTCTGCTTTAGATGTCCTCCAAGAGGATCTGTCTCCAAATTGATCCTTCAGATCTTCCAGGGATGCCCCCATCTTTGTAGAAGAGACGCCACTGTAGGTGAGGGCATCCTCTTTCAGGTGGTTGTCTTCTTCTCCTCCTTCTACCCTTCCTAGCCTTGTAGACTTCCCAGAGAGGTCACACCTGCTGCTCCCTTGAAAGTCCCTCACTTCCTGCCCCCCATCTCTTACCTCCAAGGGGTGCTGGAGAAGATACCCCAGACCACGAATAGCAAATATTTGGATGAGGGGATATGGCTGAGCCATCCAGGCTTGGAGGACATCAAGGATGTCCTTTATGATGAAGTATTCTCCGAACTCCGGGTGATAGAGAAGCTGGGGAAGAAGAGTGGAGAGACGAAGCATTAGCAAAACAAAGGAAGGGAACTTTCCTCAGAGCCTCTACGAAGAGATGCCACATTCAACCATTACGGGGAGAGGAAAAGACAGTCCTCGTTTAGTGACTGTGGAAAGTCACCATGGCACTGACAAAAGGGACAATTCCATTTTTCAGACTTATGACCATTGATCACGGTCACCTGACCAAAAATTGGATATTTGAGGGTCCGTATTTATGACAGTTGCAGTGTTTAGAAGTTACGTGATCCATTTTGTGACCATCTGATAAGCCAAGTAATATGTCGAGGACTACAGTATCGCAAAAGGTAGTGCAAATGATAGTTGTAAGAATACAAAACTGCCTATACTGCAAAGAGGAAAAGGAATTTGGGGTCATTGAGTCTTCCTCCCTCCCTCCCTCCTTCTCTCCCTCCCTCCCTGCCTCTTTCTCTCTCTCCCATTCCACCGATTAACAGAATAAGAGGAGACCTTGGAGATCTTCTAGTCCAACCCCTTGACCAAGCATCTACTATGTCAGACAAATGGTTCTCCAGTCTCTTCTTCAAGGCCTCCAGTGATGGCGCCCCCACAACTTCAAATTCCTAACCATAAAGTCCTCGTGAACCCTGTTCCTGGAGATCCACAATGTTGTGGTGCATCACAATGTCTCCTCACCTCTGAGAAGAACACCATGCCTATTGTCTTCTCCCTTAAATCGGGATGGTGCAGGTAGTTGTTGGCCTGTCTGAGCATCACCTTCAGCTCCACTTTAGAGTAGTTGAAGAGTTTCCTAAAGGCATAAAGGACACTACAATTTATTCAAAGTTAGTTTAAAAAGGGGGAGTTAAAGCACAAGAATAGTAACATGTTAAAATTCGTTAGCTTATGTTAGCGTATGGTTGTTAAATGTTTACACCCTGTACTTTGCTCTGGGAGGGCGGGGAGAGGGAAGGGGTGATAGTTGTAGAATTTATTAAAAATTTTAATTAAAAAAAAAAGTTTCCTAAAGATCAAATAGGGAGAAATCAGACAAGATCTGCTGGTGAGTGAGGAGAAAATCACCAAGCTAGAGAAAAGATTATCTGAATTATGGATAAATGAATTACTCAATGAATTAGTCCATTTAGATAATGTCTCACCCTCCCTCTCTTTCTCTGTCTTTCTCTCCCTCTCCTTCCCATCCTCCCTCTTCATCTCATTCTCTCTCTCCTTTTATGTCTCCTTCTTACACTTCCTCTCTTTCTCTCTCTTTCTCTCCTCCTCCTCCATCTCTTCTCCCTCCCTCTCTTTCCCTCTCCCTACCCTCTCCCTCCCTCTTCCCCCTCTCCCTCACTTTCTCTCTCTCTGCCTCTTCCTCCTCCTCTCCCTCTGCCCTCCCCTCCCCTCTATCACCCTCCCTCTTCCCATCTCTCTCTCTCTTCCTCCCCTCTTCCCTCCCTCTTCCCCCTCTCCCTCACTTTCTCTCACTCTGCCCCTTCTTCTTCCTCCTCTCTCTCTGCCTTCTCCTCCCTCTCTCACCCACTGACACTTGTAGCCAAGCTCTTTGGACTTTGAAGTTCTTACCGGACCAGGTGGAAAATGGCCTCAAACAGACTATCTGGGCTCAAGAGCATCTCCCAGCATCCCACCATCCCCAAATCTTTGTACTCCTCTTTGTATCCAGCAGACACGATGAGGTTTTTGATCGCCTGCACTGCCGTGCTAAATCAAAGAAAGGGAGAAGAGTTGGTGCCAATCCTTCGGCCGATGCCCCCTGCAAAGGCCAGGCTTACCCTGATGCCAACCGGCCTCCCGCCGCCCTTCAGGAGAGCTCCAGGTTTCACTTGGCGGCTTATGCAACAACCACAAAACACAACAGCAAATCAGCCTCCCTTTATTTCTTCCCCCTCCAGTGATATCCTGTAGGATCCAGATTGGGCCCAGGAGATTCCTTACCCCAAATGGTCGATCTGTTCTGAAAGGTCTGTGACTCTGCTGGACCTCCTGGCCCCACTCTTGCTGGCTCCCAGGAGGAAGTACAGCTGTGTGACCAGGGCGAGGAGCAGGTTGGAGAATTTGTTGTGGAGAAGCTCAGCAGCGTTCGGGAGGGACAGGAGGAAACAGAGAGCGTTGGTGGCCTAGAAACGGGATGAAAGAACCGTCACCTTGGGCTCCCCAGGTTACTTAGATTCATCACCTTCTTCTTCCTCTTCTTCTAATGTTCCCAGAAACACTTGCAGGGTGGAGTCTGGCCAACTGAATGGAGCTGGGGGTTTACTGGCCAGATGCCCTTCCTGTTGCCAATGAGGAGTTTTGTTCGGCAGATATATTCTCATTGTGCTCAGGGAGAGAAACATCTGCCTCCACTTAAAGGAGGGGGGCTTACGCCAAATGATGCTCCAATTTCAGCCCCCAGCCGCTTGCCCACTGCCTCCCTACCCCCTCCCCTCAGGCGTGGAGGGCTTACCGCAATGGGCATGAGGGACTTGCTGTTCCTCCTTGTGAGGGCGTCGGTGCTGGGGTCTTGGTCCTGCAGCCTTTTCAAGAGGGGCTTCATGATCTTGAGGTTGGCATACTGGTCCACAGCCAGCGCCCCCCAAACCTCCCTGGCGCTTCTGCGGAGGGGGAGAAACAGATGGGGTGGAAAACAGATCCTTTCCCCATTTCAGAAGAGACGGCCAGTCCAGATAGATGAACTCCCAATGGAAGGAAGGATTGGAAAACTGATGGCCAAATAAATGGCTCTCATCCCCCAAAAATATCTCTGTATACACAGGTAGTTCTTGGCCTACGACCGTTTGTCAAGCAGCCATTCAAAGGAACAATGAAATTGAAAAAAGCGACTTATTCCCAGTTTTCACACTTTCCAGCATCCTCGGGATCATCTGACCAAAATTCAGACTCCTGGACAACTGGTTCAGATTTACGACCATCCCAAAGTCAAGCGATCACATTTTGCGAACTTCTAACAAGCACATTCAATGGGGAAGCCAGATTCACTTAATCTTTCTCGCTTGACAACTGCAGTGACTCACTTAACATGTGACAAGAAAAGTCGTAAAATATCTTTCAAAGTTCATTCCTATCTCGACCCTCATCTGATGTGACCTCCCCACTAGAAGATTTCATCTGTGACACACCCATGGCCCATCAGGACTTCCATCAGAAGATCCTCACCTGACACGACCTTTACTGACCTCCACATCACAAGACCCATCACAAGATCCCCACCTCACATGACCCTCAATCTGAGATGACCTCCCCATCACAAGACCCTCACTTGAAAAGATCCACACCTGACATGACCTCCATGTAACAAGACCCATCACAAGATCCCCCACCTCACATGACCCTCAATCTGAGATGACCTCCCCATCACAAGACTCTCACTTGATATGACCCTCACCTGACATGACCCCCACATCACAAGACCCATCACAAGATCCCCCACCTCACATGACCCTCAATCTGAGATGACCTCCCCCTTAACAAGACCCTCACTTGATAAGATCCACACCTGACATGACCTCTCCATCACAAGTCCCTCACTTGATATGACCCTCACCTGACATGACCTCCACATCACAAGACCCATCACAAGATCCCCACCTCACATGACACTCAATCTGAGGTGACCTCCCCATCACACGACCTTCTGACGACACCAAGCCCTTACAAGCAGAAAATCACCAGCACTGGCATTCCTTAAACTCCACTGAAGACATTACCTTGCCTGGTAACAAAACATTTGGAAACCAACGCAGAAGCTCAGAGAACCAACCTCCACCCTCTTCTTCCATCTGAGCTACAGGGATTCGCCCCATCAGAAAGGAACTTCTTCTTGAAGTTCTTCTTACCCATCACAGCCAATGGAGGATTCCAGCAATATGTCCACAACTGGGTTGACCCTCTTGGATGCCAGGTGACATACGGCCTTGAGGGTCAGGGCTTTTGTTGCTGGGTGGGCAATATTCGGGAGACGCTGGTAAATCTCCCTCAAGATCTTAGGTAGCTATGGCAAAAGAGAGATTGGAGGGATGAGATCCAGTGCTGGTCTCCATTGGAGATGCAGTAGAGACGATAACTCCCACCCATTGGGGGAAATAAATTGGCCCCCACAATGTCTCAATGTTTGCCCTACATTTTTGAAAGGACTCCTGATTTGTCCAGCTGCCTGTGATATTTTATTGGTTTATTTTAGGAGATTTATATTGCCGACTATTCGCATATGGCGACTCAAGGCGGATGACAAAGATGTAAAAACATCTGGAGCCTTAAACACTGCCACAGTGGCTCACCAAATGTTATTTTTCATGAAACCAATATGGCTCCTTTGTTTTGCCCTTACCTTCTTCTGGGAGGTTTGGATAGCTCAGTGGTCTCCCATCCAGCCCTAGCCTTCTTAAAACCAGCAGAAGTGTCATCACTGAGCCAACAAGGTCTCAGCCATTCTCGTCTTTGCTTTTTAAAAAATCTCCTACATCCCTTTTGCTCAAAGCCCTGCAATTTTCTTACCTCCTCCAGATCCATGCCACACTCCTCCAGGATGGAGTTGAGGAGCTGCCCCGCAGACTGGGATATGTTCTTGTCCATGTGTGTCAAGGCCTCCAGGGCGTCCAGGATCAGCTGCATTAGCTGCAATGGGCTGAGGTGCTCCACAAAGGCCTATCGGAGAGAAGGAAAGGAGACCATGCAGAAATGCCTCAGGGCTTTGACTCCCTTCTCTTGAGACTTTGACCCAGATTGGGGGACAGCACACCATGTAGAGAGGCAGGCCTTATTCCATGTCCTCCATCAGGTGGGATTTAGATGGGGGTCAAGAAAGCCAACATGGCAGCTGCCCTTTCTTCCTCAAGGGCATTGGAGAGGAGGGGTACCCAAAGCCCAACCTTGGGAGGATGCTGTCCCCACTGTGAGATTGACTCCTTTGAGGGTCTCCAGGTCAGGAGGAGGAGCAAAAGGAAGACAGGCCAAAGGCTGATCCAAAACATACCTTCACCATTTTGGAGATGTTGTTGTAGAAGATCCCAGTACCCGAAACAAAGAAATCCTCCCGCAACCAATGTACAATATTCCCCTTTTTATTTTTCTGTCTCTTGTCCATTTCTTTCGCTTTGGAGGGAGGGGAAAAAAGCCACAAGGTCAGATTTTGGCCTTCAGAACTTGGGAAGTTCCTTCATCTGACTGCCTGTTTAGTCGTTGCAACAGAAGAGAAGATCTGGAGCTCAAGGTCGACCTGAGGGGTCCCTGGTGCTCTTTGCGCTGGCGGGGGGGTCCTCTTGCAGGCGTTTCATTGCCCAAGTAGGGATGTTGGCCATCAATACTTATAGAAGCACAGAGAAAAGATCCCTCCCTTCAAGTACTGATCACCTTACCTAGTTGGGTCATGAAATGTCAAGAAGAAAACCACCAAGCTCAGAGAGCACCAAGGACCCCAAAGTCCTTCTCCTTCTCCTCCTCTAACTCCTTCCCCTCTCTCCCTCTCTGTTCCTTACTTTCTCACTACCTCCTCTTCCCTTCCCCCTCATCTTCCTCCCCCCACTCTCTCCTCCTCCTCCCCTTTCCTCATCTTCCTCTCCCTTCCCTCCCTTCTCATCGCCTCCTCCACTAGCTGCTCCTCTTCCTCCTCCTTCTCCCCCTGTCTTCCTCTCCTCTCTCCTCCTTGCTCCCTGCCCCTCTCTTCATCGCTCCTTCTCTCTCCTCCTCCTCCTCCTCCTTCCTAGCTGACTCACTTAACGTGAGAATCTCCGTCTTAAAAGGACCCATGGCCCACTTGCTGCTCCTCTTCCTCCTGTTTCTCCTGTTTCTCCTGCTTCTCCTCCCTGTCTCCCTTTCTCCCTCTCCTCCTCCTCCTTCCTCCTTCTCTCTCTCTCTTCATCGCTCCTTCTCTCTCTCTCCTATCACCTCCTCCTCCTCCTCCTCCTCCTTCCTAGCTGACTCACTTAACGTGAGAATCTCCGTCTTAAAAGGACCCATGGCCCACTTGCTGCTCCTCTTCCTCCTGTTTCTCCTGTTTCTCCTGCTTCTCCTCCCTGTCTCCCTTTCTCCCTCTCCTCCTCCTCCTTCCTCCTTCTCTCTCTCTCTTCATCGCTCCTTCTCTCTCTCTCCTATCACCTCCTCCTCCTCCTTCCTAGCTGACTCACTTAACGTGAGAATCTCCGTCTTAAAAGGACCCATGGCCCACTTGCTGCTCTTCTTCCTCCTGTTTCTCCTGTTTCTCCTGCTTCTCCTCCCTGTCTCCCTTTCTCCCTCTCCTCCTCCTCCTTGCTCCTTCTCTCTCTCTCTCTTCATCGCTCCTTCTCTCTCTCTCCTATCACCTCCTCCTCCTCCTCCTCCTCCTCCTCCCTAGCTGACTCACTTAACGTGAGAATCTCCTTCTTAAAAGGACCCCTGGCCCCGAGAAGTGCCAATATCAACTGCCAATTCCAGGCATCTCTGCCAAGCCAAACGATCAGTTTCTTAGCCACGCCACAGACTATGCCACCCAATACTCTCCTGGGCAGGGGGCATCCCTGGTCCTCTTGTAGCAAGTCAGACCTTGGAGTACAAAGTTCTCACCCATTTTGCTCATGATGAGGTGGTGCAGGTGGTAGGCAGCCTCTGCGGACGTCTGGCCAACAACTGGGCTGGTGTCACCAATGTGCAAGGCCAGCAAAGCCACCAGTTGTCCCAGCAAAGAAAAGTCAGCTGTGGTCTAAGGAAGGGAAAAGGAGGGGAAAAAGGAGAAGCGGAGGGGGCTCATGAAGCTTTCAGCCGGCTAAAATTAGGGAATAAGAACCAAAGAACCTCAGAATCTTAGATACACAGAATGTTAGCATCATAGAATCATAGAATTAACAAATATTTGAATCTTAAAATCTTTGAATCACAGAACCTGAGAATTAAGAACTTCAGAATCTTTGAATCACAGAACCTTAGAATTACAGAATCATAGAATCACAGCATGACAGAACCGCAGTTGCTGGAAGGGACCGTGGAGGACTTCTCCTCCAACCCTCTGCTCAAGCAGGAATCCTTGTATCCTCCTGGTCACATCCCAAAGGTGCTTTTCCCAAAAGGCAGCTGGACTTTCTTGGAGTTTTTCCTTTCTTTGAAAACATTTCACTTCTCATCCCAAAGGGAGACTTACATCGAAACTGACGTTGTCCGAAACGAACTTGAGGAGGTGCCTGGTGCTCTTGAGGGCCCTCTCTCTCTCGTGGCTCTTGGGAGAGTCGATCCAGGGATTTGTGTGCTGCCAGGGGAAACGAAAGAGAAGGAGGAAAGGAGGAATGGATCATTCCCAGTTGGAAGAGCCACAGACTCCACAGGGGGACAGAAGGGCCAAATCCAGCCTGAACATCTGGCTGACCGTCTGACCCACCCCAAGAAAGGATCTCTCTTTACCGTCAGCATCTCCTGCAGGGCATCCAAATTGGGAGCTTCGGACAGCAATCCGGTCAGCATGTTGTTGCAGGCGGTGGCCGTCTGCTGATAGAAATCCTAAAAGAAGGAGAAAATGTCAGAAGGAAGGAGGGGCGACAAGGAAGAAACGGCACCTGAAAGAGGCAGAAATCCAGGGGTGGGGAACTGATGGCCCTTTTTCTGACTGGGGCACTGCAGCTCCCAACCTTCCTGAGCCAGCCATGGAATTCTGGGAGTTGAAGGCCAGAGGTCTGCAGTAAATGGAGTGGCCGACATTGCAGGGCTGGTTTTTCTTCCAGAGGGGGAAGAAATGGTTTATCTGCTGAACTTGAGGAACAAAAGAACTTCCTTCCTGTTTGAGTTCAGAACAGAATGACTAAAAAGTTGAATGTCTTCCTTAACAGTTCTGGGAGATTCAAATACAGGCAGTCCTCATCTTATGACCACAATTGAGCCCAAAATTTCCATCGCTAAGGGAGACATTAGTGAAGTGAATTTTGCCCTTGTTTTACGACCTTTCTTGCCACAGTGGTTAAGTGAATCATTTTGGTTGTTAAGTTGGTCACACAGTTGTTAAGTGAATCCAGCTTCCCTATTGACTGGTCGGAAGGTCACAGAAGGAGGGTCATGTGACCCCAGAATGCTGCAACCGTCATAAATCTGAACCCGTTGCAGAAAAAAAGGGGCTGACGTCACAACGGCTCAACATGCGATCTTGGTGCTCCGAGATTGCAGTCCATATTTCTGCCGCTGGACAGTCCTTTCGGACCTAAACTGTCCCACAGAGATAGTGATTGAGAAGGGCACTTCCTGCTGATCTCAGGGACACCGCAAAGTCCCTGAAAGATCCAGGAATAGCCTTTATTTCTGTTGACAGAAATGCAGCTAATGAAGCTGTTGAAGTTGGGACAGCTCCGGAATAGGAACAAAGCGAAAAGAGAAAGTGTGTTGAATTGGTGAGGAAATTTTATTATTAGAAAAAGAGACTACCCCTCCCCCCCAAAAATTAAGTTAAATTAAAATTGAAGATAGAAGACTAAGCGGCGAAATTAATCTACATTAAACTTAGTGTGTTATCCTGTTTTTTTCATGGATGGAATTTTTGCAAAGGCTCCCTATTTTTTAAACTGAATGGATTATTATTTTTTCTTTTTTTACTTTTCTTTACACCTATGGATTAAAAATTTCCTTCTTTTTTTATAATGCTTCTTTGGATTGATTGGATTGTTTTTTATCTCCATTTATGGGTTTTTTCCTTTCTGAAGCTTGGAATATAAAGAAGATAATAAGAAGGATTATAAAGAGGGTTGCAACCACAGGAGGAAAAGCATTTACACTGCCACTTAGAGGCTGGAGGGTGGATACATTGTTTTTCGTCTTTCTCTTTGATCACTTGAGATTCAAGGTTTTTCCAGTTTGTTTGGACAACCATTAAATGGACAACTATTTAAATATGAGCCAGCAGTGTGCAGCAGCTGCCAAAAAAGCCAACACAGTTCTAGGCTGCATCAACAGAGGGATAGAATCAAGATCACGTGAAGTGTTAATACCACTTTATAATGCCTTGGTAAGGCCACACTTGGAATACTGCATTCAATTTTGGTCGCCACGATGTAGAAAAAATGTGGAGACTCTAGAAAGAGTGCAGAGAAGAGCAACAAAGATGATTAGGGGACTGGAGACTAAAACATATGAAGAACGGTTGCAGGAACTGGGTATGTCTAGCTTAAGAGGAAGAAGGACTAGGGGAGAAAAGATAGCAGTGTTCTCAGAGGTTGCCACAAAGAAGAGGGAGTCAAACTATTCTCCAAGGCACCTGAGGGTAGAACAAGAAGCAATGGGTGGAAACTAATCAAGGAGAGAAGCAACTTAGAACTGAGGAGAAACTTCCTGACAGTTAGAACAATTAATCAGTGGAACAGCTTGCCTCCAGAAGTTGTGAATGCCCCAACACTGGAAGTCTTTAAGAAGATGTTGGATCACCAATTGTCTGAAACGGTATAGGGTTTCCTGCCAAGGCAGGGGGTTGAACTAGAAGACCTCCAAGGTCCCTTCCAACTCTGCTATTGTATTGTATTGTTTGCTGAGAGTGATAGTAGGAAGAGCACAAGTTGTTTATACAGGTGCTTTTTGGGAGTTCCATCACTAGCTATTGGAGGGAAGACAACATTTTGACTTGAAAGATAATAAATGAACCTGTTTGAAGTTTATTAAAATAGCCTTGAATCCTATAGTAGCAGTGCCTGCAAAATTGGAAGACTGGCGCAGCAGGAAAAAGAAACTGTAACATTGCAAATGATTATGTTTGAAATTCAAAATCTATTAGTTGTGACAGAGAGAATTGAAAAGAGATTGGAGAATATGGAATATAAAACAGAAAAATCTGATGGAGAAACTGAGGATGTTTATCAAATGAAGAATGTGGAGGACAGAGTTCAAAAGATGGAAGAAAAAAATGAGCAAAGAGATAAGAAAACTGTGGATACTGACAACAAAGTGAGCGTGGTTGGTAATGGCAAGAGTGGAATATGGAAAGGGGAGATAGATCGATTGGAACTCTACCCCAGACTTCAAAGCACAGAAGAAGAAAAGAGAGAAAAATTAACGGAGATACGAAGAGAAATCTTGACAGCAGCACCATTGATAACCAAAGATAGGCTGATGAAAAGATCAGATGCTGGGTTTCAAGCTTTTATGAGATCCGAAAGGAAAACATGTTGCGAAGAGAAGCTCATACAAGATTTATTAAGAAAGTAACTAGAATATTAATGCTACATATAATAAATATAATATAATAAATACAATGTATAATAAAAACTAAGCTAAATTTAGTTTACTAGTAGTATGGATATGTATGTATAAAATATTATGTATTTTATACATAAAATGAAGCAACAATAGCTATAGTTAAATAATGATTAATAATGATAACAATACATATAGATATATTAGTTTGATAATATGAAATTTTATATAAACAACAAATGGAGAATATGAGAGGAGGTTTAAAAGCTTTATCTAGAATATGCTATAAAGATGTATTGGGATTGGATGATTTAATAGAATGTTATCATATAATCTTATTCTAGATTTTGAATATTATATATAAAAGGACTTAAAAACAATTACAGTCAAATTAAGGTTGAGATATAATAAACGTGATATACATGAATATAGGTGAATTTAAAATATGCGATTTGATATGAAAAGCTGGTGATGACTATGGAAGAGATGCCTGGAAGAACTGTAACCAACTGACACACTTTCTACAATTTGTAATGCAAGATGGCTTTTTTATTTTTATGTTTATTTGTCTTTGTTCAAAAATAAATAAAAATTGTTTAAAAAAATCTGAATCAGTTGCTAAGCATTTGAATTCTGAGGGTTATCTGAGACTAGCTAGGAATCATAGCTTGTGCCTGCAGACCATGGTTGCTCTGCCCCACCATGGCCCTTCTTTTGTCGGGGGGCAAAGGTGGGAGATGGGAATTGAGAAGATCCTTCAAACAGAAGATAAAAGAGAAGTGGAGGAAGAGAGAAAAGATGGGGAGGAAAACCCCCTGGAGATGTTTAGGGCTTCAAAATAGGGAGTCCTGGGATCCAGAAACATAGAACGAGAAGGGGAAGCAGACTTTCAAGACCAAAGAGGAAGGGACTGGCCAAGGGGACCTTTGGCTCGAGGGATGGATCCAGGGCTGTTGAGGAGATCGGGAATCCTGTTCACTGCATCCTTGTTTCCAGGTGGATCCCCTATTGCTTTGCTCCATCTAGACTGCTCACCTGAGATTGAGGTGAATAGGTGTGGCTATCTATTTTAATTTTGGACACCTTGATAGCTGGCAACGATAACACCTTCCGGATGCTTTGTTTGACCACTTTAGACCTCACTTCGGAATTCAAGGGGGGCTTCATACGGCTGATGAAAGACAAGAAAAGAGGAGGGGGTGAGGAGATTCTAGACTCAGAGGGCTAAAGGGACCTTGGAGGTCTTCTACTCCAACCCTTGCTTGATAGTCCTTAAGCCATCCCAGTCATATGGTTGTTCTCTCTTTTCTTGAAAACCTCGCGTGATGGAGAGAACACAACTTCTGGAGGCAATCCCTTCCACTTCCACTGATTGATTGTTCTCAATGTAAGGAAATGTCTCCTGGATATCTCTCTCTCTCTCTCTCTCTCTCTCACACACTCTCTCTCTCTCTCTCTCACTCTCACTCTCACTCTCACTCACTCACTCACTCTCACTGTCTCTCACTCTCTCTCTCTCCCTCACACACACACACCCTCCCTCCCTCTCTCCCTCTCTCCCTCTCCCTCTCCATCCATCTATCCATCCATCCCACCCCAGCCCTGATGTGCCCCTCAATGAAATGGAGTTTGAACTCCTGCTCTCCTGGATCTATCTATCTATCTATCTATCTATCTATCTATCTATCTATCTATCTATCTATCTATCTATTATCCCTCCCTCCCTCCCTCCCTCCCTCCCTCTCTCTCTTTCTCCATCCATCTATCCATCCATCCCACGCCAGTCCTGATGTGTCCCTCAATGAAATGGGGTTTGACCCCCCCTGCTCTAGAGCACGTTGACTTGCCACGGAAATCCCATCACTTGGTCCAACTCCGAGTTCCTCCCCAGCTGGTGGGAAGATAAGGGTGGGGCAGGTACGTACCTTATGCAGGTAATGGTGACGATGGCTTGATGGAGAATTATGACAGACAAGGGTCTTTCAGGCTCATCTTCAATGACTTCCTGAAAGGAGAAGGAAAGACATGTAAGGAAGCTCCTGAGATGTGGCCACCATCCAGCTGCCACTACTCCCATCCCTACGCCTTTCCTGGTTACACGGGAAGTCCTCAACTTACAACTGCTCACTTAGCCACCATTTAAAGTTCTGAGAGGCTCTTCTTCCTCAGCGATCAGAGGATCATGTTTTGGTTGCTTGGCAACCAACCTGCATTGATGGCAGTTTGCAGTGTCCCCTGACCATGGTTTAAGTCAGGGATGGGTAACTAGGGCCTCACTACGACCTGTGAACTTCAACTCCCAGAATCCCTGAAGGCTGGAGAGTTCTGGGAGTTGAATCCACCATTCCTAAAGTTATACAATTCTGCCCTCTTCCATTCTGGACATTGGCTGTGTCGTTTCTTCTAGAAAGTCTCAATGCCTTTTTTTCTTCTTTCTTCTCCTAATTTCCCATTTCTATTGGTCGTTCTACTTTATATATTAAATATCTGTCTATCTGTCTCTCTGTCTCTCTCTATCCATCCATATCTATATATCTCATTTATCTATCTATTATCTATCCATCCATCCATCCATCCATCCATCCATCCATCCATCCACTCACCCATCCACCTACCTACCTACCTTGATTTAAAAATAAACACTAATAATAAAAACAATGGGGAAGCCAGATTCATGAAACAACCGTGGGACTAATTTAATGGCAGTGATTCAGCTAACAACGGTGGAAAGAGAAGTCGTACAATGGGGCAGAATTCACTTAACAGCTGTCCCACTTAGCAACAGAATCATTTGGGGCCCAATTGATTGGAATTCAATTTGGTTCAAATTCTCTTTCAAACCTAAAGGCGCCCTAAAGGAGAACCTGCCCTGCCCCCTCCCCACTTACGATGATCTTGAGGACCAATTCCTGTTTCCTGGGTAGGTGGAAGTCTTGCCTCCTGCTGAGGGCAGCTGCTTTGGTGACCATGATGATGGACCTCATGAAGGCTTTCTTCAGGCCTTCGTCCTGGGAAACCCAAGTGGGAAGAGGGTGGGGTGAGAAGACACCAGGAGGAAGAGGGTGCATCTATTTATTTCAACCTTTACGTAGCCGACCGTCTTTTCTTGAACTCTGGGGGGCTCCCAATCAAAATATCCCCTGGACATTCTGGGTGCTAGTCCTGCCTTAGGCATGAGAGCCAGCCGAGAGACTTTGGGCCAATCACCAGGAGATGGAGAGTTCTAGTCCCACTATAGCCATGAAAGCCAACTGTCTGAGCCAATCACCAGGAGACTGTGAGTTCTAGTCCCTCCTTCAGCACGAGAGCCAGCTGGGTGATTCCACATCTGGCCCAGTTCTTCTCTTTCAATCCAAGACATGCCACAGGGTTGTTGTGGTTGTGTGAAAAGGAAGAAAGAGGATAATGGGCTGCCTTGAGTGTAATGAATGTGGCATGACCATAGATAAAGAAACCACTAGCATTTCATCCTCTCCAGGGCAATTGGAACAGGAAGCAGATCGGAATGGGAGGCATAACTGGGGGCTGGAGGTCGCCTGTTGAGCCCAGATTCTCCCCAGCAACCTCTAAGAACTGCAGTCAGGTTGTCCTGGTTCACTAAAAGGGGCGATTTGTAGCTCAGGGTTGAACTGCGGAGCCCTTGGTGCTCCCTGAACTTGGTTGGTTTTTTTATAGACATTTCTATATTTTTCCACCATCAATTGAAATCCAGATAAGCAGGGATTAACCCCAGACAAACAAGGCAGAAGTAAACAACAGATCAAGGAACTAGCAAGAGGAAAACAACAGTCCTGCCAGCACTGACAGAGGATGGAAACCAGCCTACCTTGTTCATGGTGGCGTACTGGACGAGAATTTCGGACACGATGGTTTCGATGAAAACACCCAGGTCTTCAGCGGAGGCTCCCAGGGCTGCTTGTCCATAGCAGAGGATTAATGTTGTTCTAATCCATCTGTCAGACAGATATTGTGAATCCTGCCAGGACAAAGACGAGGGTGTCAAACTCTTTTCCAGAGCACCAGAAGACAAGACAAGAAGCCATGGATGGAAACTGATGGAGATTCTTAGTCATCCAGGTCATGGTTGTCCCAAAGGGGCTTTTTCCAAAGGCAACTGGACTTGTTTTATTCTTGAAGAGGTTTCGCTTCTCATCCAAGAAGCTTCTTCAGTTCTGCCTGAAGCTTCTTTACTTCTGACTTCCGTCAAAACAGAAGAAGCTTCCTGCATGAGAAGCGAAATGTCTTCAAGGTCAAACAAAGTCCAAGCCCTTTGAAAAAGCACCTCTGGATTTACTTGAGATGTTTGTTGGGCAACTCATGATCTTCTCTAGATTTATAAAATAGTCCTCCAGGAGATGGAGGTGGACAATTTCCAGCCCCACCTACAATCTCAGTGCTGGTCTCAGGTCTTTGAAATCTCTGACCAGACTGAAGAGAGCAGATGGCCTGGAGCATCCGTCCTTCTAAACACCTTGGACTTTCCTTCCCAGAATCCCCCAACCTTCTTCTCTACTGAGTTTTGGAGCTTGGAAACCCATCCCTGCTCTTACCTCAATGGATCCTTCCAAGAGAGAAGGTCTCTTGGGCTCTGTGGTATTACCGACCTCCCCGAGGACCAGGAGAATTTCTGACAGATGATGGAATGCAGCGAGGTGGATTGTCTCCGAGATTCCCTAGGCAAAGCAATGCTTGTGAATTACGACATTTGCACATTTTCTTTTTTTTATCTTCCTATTCTTCTTCCTCCTCCTATTTGCAAACCCCAGGCCCTTCTAGCACTGATGAAATTACCTAACTGGGTAATAAAATGTCTGCAAGAAAGCAACCAAGCACTCCTCCAAAAACCCCACAGTTCTCCTCCTCCCATCCTTCCTCTTCCTCCTCTCCTCCCCTCCTCCTTTTCCTCTCCTATTCCCTCCTCCTCCCTTCACCTCCCCTCTGCAAAACCTGTTCCCTTCTAGAACTGATGAAATGACCTAGTTGGGTCGCAAAAGGTCTGCATTTCTTGCAACCATGCTCAGAGAGCACCAAGGACCCCACAAAGTTGGAGGCCTCAGCCCCCGCAGGCAGCCCACTCCCACTCACCTCTCTGTCCGTCTCATCTGCAAATGAGAATGACAGAAGCTTTTTGAGGTGGTCTTTTACAAGATCTTTCTGTCTGGTATTCCTCAACTTTAAGCCATAGTATTTATATAGGTTTATCTGAAGATTGGAAAAAGAGTGCGTGAGTCTGAGGGAACTCCACCCATCATCCAGGAAAAGGAAGCATAGGACAAAGGGTGATCAGAAAAGGACCAAGTGTGGTCAAGCACAGGGCCATTTCCAACTAAGCATGGCTTACTCGCCATGGCCAACTCAGCAGGGAACAAGAGTTACACTAATATCAGTGTTCCAATATCTCAGGGGTGGCCCCAAAGAAGAGGGGGTCAACCTGTTCTCCAAGGGACCAGAAGTCAGCACGAGAAGCAACAGATGGAAACTTATCAAAGAGACAACCAACCTACTAAAAACTTTTTGGTAGAAGATCTTAGTAGAAGACCTCCAAGGTCCCTTCCAACTCTCTTATTATGTTATTCTGTTAGTAATCAAGGAGAGAACCAACCTAGAACTAAGGAGGAACTTCCTAACAATGAAGACAATTAACCACTGGAACAGTTTGCCTCTAGAGGTTGTGGGTGCTTCATCACTAGAGATTTTTAAGAAGAGATTGGACAACCATTTGCCTTAAAGGGTATAGGGTTTCCTTCTTGAGCAGGGGATTGGACCAGAAGACCTCTAAGTTCCCTTCCAACTCTCTTATGTTATTCTGTGACTAAGCAAGGAGTGAGCCACCCTAGAACTAAGTAGAAACTTCCTAACAGTGAGAACAATTAACCAGTAGAACAGTTTGTCTCCAGAGGTTGTGGGTGCTGCATCACTTGAGGCTTTTAAGATGAATTGGACAACCATTTGCCTGAAATGGTAAAGGGTTTTCTGCTTGAGCAGGGGGTTGGACTAGAAGATCTCCAAGGCCCCCTTCCAAGTCTGCAATTCTAATGTTCATTTGTCTGTATAATATCGAAGAAATGTGGAACATAAGCATCAAAGAAAGGATGCCAAAGGAGAGACAAAATGAAATGAAAAAATGTTTAAATGATTTTTAACATTATTGGAAAGAATGAAATTGTTAAATTAACCCCTGTCAAGTCGGCTGTGATTCGTGGGTAGTGGGGAGTTGGCCACGGCAAGTTGTCCTCTTCTGACCTTGTGTGTAAGACAACTGCCACCCTAAAAGGGGGAAAGCTCAGCATATTTACCTTGTCTTTAGGCAACAAGTGGGAAGAGCTTTGTGGCATTGAAGGCTTCTGGCTGATGGGCTGCAGTCCACTGATTTTCCCCCTGGGCACTTTGTGGTCTGCAGGAATCTGCTTGGACAACAACAAAACAGAAGCTGTGAGGACGTGAAGGAGCAGAGGAAGGAAGAGGTTTTTGTGTGTTTCCAAAGGAAGGGTTGGTCTCCCTTCTGCCTTAGGATTCATTGGATCATTGACTCAACTTTTCTAGCTGGAACAGGCACAAAGCATCTAAGAAGGACCATCCGGATTTTATCAGCTGGAGCCGAGAGAGCTTTTGAGAGGAATGGAAGGGAAAGCTCTGCCACAAATGGTGAGATGAAGAGCCTGGATTTTCTTCCTCTGTCTGGTCTACAGAGGTTGGTAGTCCTTGATTTATCACCATTTATTGTTGGGGCCTCTCCGCCACAGTAGTCAAATCAGAGGAGGAGGAGGAGGAGGAGGAGGAGGAGGAGGAGGAGGAGGAGGAGGAGGAGGAGGAGGAGGAGGAGGAGGAGGAGGAGGTGGAGGTGTGGGAGTCAGTGTCAGCATTGAGGCAACCTAGGAGCTCCGAGGGGGAAGAGAGAATGGAGCTGGCAGAGAGAGAGAGAGTGACAGGGGTGGAGCCTGGGCTGTCCATCAGACCTCAGATGGAGACTTAACCGCTCCCAGATCTGGAGGTGGCTGATGAGGAAGAGGAGGAACAACTGGGCCCAGTGCCTGATGCGTGGAAGCCCAGAAGGCAAAGGAAAGGAGAGCAGTGGAAATCTATGGGCCGGTCCTTGGGACGGAAGAGCCACCGCTGCTAGCAAAGCCCCACCCTCGCTCTGGTGGATAAAGGGGGGGGGAGAGATGAAAGGTTTTCAAACTGGAGGAGGAGAAGAGGAGGAAGGGGAGGAGGAAGGATGGAAGGGGAGAAAAGAAAAGGGAGGTGGATGATGATGAGGACTATGTGGTCCTTGATGCTCTCTGAGCTTAGTTGTTTTCTTGCAGATGGTTCATGGCCCAACTAGGGAACATCATCAGCGCTAGGAGGGAGTGAAGTTTCTCTCTGTTTATACACAGGAGCTTGTCCCGAATAAGCAGGGAGCAAACATCAAACTTACCAGCACTGATGATGTACAGAAGTTGGGTCATGAAATGTGTGCAACTAAAGAACCCAGTTCAGGGAGCACCAAGGGCCCCATCGTCTTCTTCCTAGCGTATTCCCACAGGTACAATGTCCGCTTTATGGGTCATTGAGGGCCACTTTGCACCATCACCTGTGTCACCTGGGAGAAGGCCTGCAGCTTCCATATCTTTGTTGATGGCCTCCTGCCATCCCTGTTTTGGATGCCCACACGGTCACCAGTCCTTGTCTTCCAGTTGGTAGGCAGCCTTGGCCACGGTGGAAGGTGCTGCTCTCGGGACGTGTCCTTATCAGCAGAGTCGGCCTTCTCTCATCTTCTCTGTAAAATGTGGTCGAATGGTATCATGTGTGATGAGGTCAGGAAGGGAGGTGCCCGATATGCAAGGGAGTCTTCGCATTTCCATGGCATGGAGAAAGCTTTTGCTCCCTCCTGTTGCTGCCCAGCATTCAGGGCCATACAGTGCAACAGGAGGATGGTTCTCTGGTAGGTCTTAGATTCAAGATGGGTTGGCATCCGTCTGTCACGTAACACATCAGTGAGTTCTCACCAACGCATCCAGGCGGCATTCACCCTTGCTTGCGCCTTGCCATTAAAGTTCCCTTTTGTTGTGGCCCACCAGTGGAGCTGGCAGCAGAGTCGGACAGTGAGGAGGTTGGGGAGGAACATGGGCCAGTCCTGGGACTGAGGGAAACTCACAGAAGCATCAGAGGCAGAGAGGGAGCTAGACAGCAGTGAGGCAGAGGAACAGCTGGAGCCTGTTCCCAGTGTGTGCATGCGCAGAGGTGCCAGAAGACAAGAACTACTAAGAAAGCAGTGTCGACTTCTGAGTAAAGAGACACCTTGGAGGTGATTGGCCCCTCCCAGAGGAAACAAAAGAGGAGGGAAGGGGGAGGGGGCTTTTGCAGGAAACAATTCAGCCAGTCGGTCGTTTCAAGAGTGGAAAGTTCTGTTTGTGACTATAAGAGTCTCTGAGCCAAGTGTTGCGTTGCCCTGTGTTTGGAAACTGATTATCTGGCAGTTCTCCGAGGGAGATAAGGTTCATGTAGATAAATATTCCTCTGAAAGTCTGTTTGCCAAGCCTGGCTGACTCTGAATGAAAGGAATTCACAGTCGTGTCAGTAAAAGAGGTTTCGCCGGGACCAAGACTGTGCTTCATGCTTTTTAAGAAAGCCTGTGTCAGAAGACCTTTGCCTTGGAGGTGGGATCCCAGATACCCAAAAATCTCCACCTTCTTTGGATTTTCTCCATGCATTGGAAGCGTTCCAGGGCTGGTGACAGACTCTAAGGACCCCGTTATCCTGATGTTGAGACGGGGTCCGAAATGGTTGAGGTGATCATTCCATGGTCCTTCCATGCTCCTCCCACCAAGGGCCCCATCGTTCAACTGCTTCTCCAGAACCACCTTTGTCTACTTTGGGGGTCAATTATCTCCACCGGGGCAGCCCTGGCTTCTGCAACCTCTGCACAAAGGACACAAACGCAGCTGCTTACCGGGAGAGGACGAAGATGTTCCAAGATAGTCTCCAACATTACCCTCTCCTCCATTGAGTCCAATATTTCTTTGATGGGTCTGACTTTGAGAGACTTCTTGCTCTCCCACAAATAGCGAAATTGTTCATCGGAGAGTTCTGGGAAGGAGAGACAGGATGAGATTGAGAGGCAATTGGGAGGGAGGAGCCTTCTCGAAGGGAAGAGGGGAAAGGGGTGTAGGGGTGTAGGGGAGGGCCAGGCTGAGCCTGAGGGAGGGGTCAAACGTGTCACAAGCCTCGAGTCCCTCATCTTCATATCCTTAGATAACCCTCAGGAGGAGGAGGAGGCCAATCAAGATATAAAACAGCATATAAAATTAGCCATGAAATATGAAGATTAATTTGGGATGACAATTTTTGCCTTAAAAGATAAGATTAAAACAGAGCTAAGAGCCAAGAGCTAAGAGGGTCTCCTCCATAACTCCCCTGCCTGATGAAGGACGGTGGCAGGATTTGGGTTTCGCAAGTCTAGAGAAAAGAAGGGCAGTATGTGTGTGTTTGTGTGTATGTGACATGAGAGTTGTCTTCCAGTATTTGAGGGGCTGCCACAAAGAGGAGGGGGTCCACATATTTTCCAAAGCACCCCAAGGCAGGACAAGACACAATGGTTGGAAACTAATCAAAGAGAGAAGCAACCTGGAACTTCCTAACAGTGAGGACAATCAACCAGTGGAACAGCTTGCCACCAGAAGTTGTGGGTGCTCTTATCATTGGAGGCTTTTGAGAAGAGACTGGACAATCACTTGTCTGATATGGTATAGGGACTCTTGCTTCAGCAGTAGGTTGGACTAGAAGACCTTCAAGGTCCCTTCCGGCTCTGTTCTGATTGATTGATTGATAGGGTGGGATGGGCTGATGTGATAGGAGAAGGCTGGTTCCAGAGGTAGCCCAGACCTGTAGCGTAATTACCTGGATATAAAGATAGGATGGCATCTGGGGAGCATATTATCCCCTGGTCAAGGCTGCTCCTCTGAGCCTTTTCACTCTCGGGCCCCCTTGGCAAGGGAGGGAGCTCCTTCTGGCCGTGCTTGACCTCCAGCTGAGAAATCCTTGGAGGGATCTTGACAGTTCCTCTCTGGACCAGATTGGGCAGCCCCAGCGCTGGAAGCTGAACCTTCCTCCTTGCCTCCATTGGAGCTGGAGAAGACTTTACCAGCAGAGGCAGGACTTCCATGGCTCGCTGAGCGGTTGAGGAAGTGAACCGGTGGGAGCCCGAGAATTGGCCTTCCCGGTTGTCCCACCGCTGCTGGTCATTATTATTATTGATTTGAAGTTGTGCCTCTTGGCTGCCCCTCTTCAGGAAGGGGAACTTTTTCCGCATGTGAGACATCCTGAAAAGTGATCGCTAGACCTGGATGCAGATCAACAAGGGAGAAGGTTTGTAACTCCAGGTTGAAAAGAGGGGTCCCTGGTCATCCTCTCTGTCTGACTGGCTGTCTGTCTATCACCTATCATCTATCTATCATCGTCTATCATCTATCATCTATCATCTATCATCTATCATCTATCATCTATCATCTATCATCTATCATCTATCATCTATCATCTATCATCTATCATCTATCATCTATCATCTATCATCTATCATCTATCTATCTATCTATCTATCTATCTATCTATCTATTTATCATCTGTCATCTATCTATCTATCTGTCTGTCTGTCTGTCTGTTTGTCTATCTATCTTATATCTACATCTGTCTGTCTGTCCATCTATCTATCTATCTATCTATCTATCTATCTATCTATCTATCTATCTATCTATCTATCTATCTATCTATGTCTATCTATATCTATCTATCTATCTATCTATCTATCTATCTATCTATCTATCTATCTATCTATCTCTATCTCCTATCTATCTATTTATCCCGTGTTCTTCCTGGGTCAACTCAGGAAGCTCAGACTGCCCAAGGAGCTGCTTATTCTACAGAGAAATTCTTCTCCTTTGTACCTCTACAACTGTCTGGTTTGGCACCACAACCAAACCAAAACTCCGCTAGAGAGAGAAGACGGAGAGGAAGTAACAGGCAGCAGAGAGAAAGCAGAGCTGCTTAACTCAAGGCTCCACCATTCTCCTCTCCTCCCTTTGGCCTTTCTCGGTCTGCCTTCAGGGGCCATGATATCACAGCTCATTATGCCCTCATAGGGGTTACCTGAGGCCATGACCCCAGGGGCCTCCCACTCCCCCAGATAATGGGGGTGGGATATGGAGGGTCCCCTTGATCAGCCCTTCCATAACATTGGCCATATCATATCTCCTACGGAGTGACCCAATGGGAGGGAGGGAGGGAGGGAGGGAGGGAGGCTCTCCACCTGCTGGATGTCCAAAGACCCCAACCGAGATTATGGCTGATCCGCTTTATTCTTACATGATACATGTTATATGATACATGATATATGATGCATGATACATGATACATTACAATACACGATACAGGATACATGACATACATAATACAGGATTCATGATCTATGACATTACGTGACGTTATATGATATTACATAGTCCTTGGCTTACAACAGTTTGTTTCGTGACAGTTCAAATCTACAACGGCACTGAACAAAGTGACTTATGTCTATTTTTCACACTTATGACCGTTGCGGCATCTCCACGGTCATATGATCAAAAT
Source organism: Natrix helvetica (assembly GCF_964273705.1). Lineage (NCBI taxonomy): Eukaryota > Metazoa > Chordata > Lepidosauria > Squamata > Natricidae > Natrix > Natrix helvetica. Next base: position 12,407,570 of record NC_138565.1, read on the forward strand.
TTGGATGTTTGGCAACTGACTCACAGTTATGACGGTTACGCTGTCCCAGGAGGGACGTGATCCCATTTTGTGACCTTCTCACCAGCAAAGTCGATGGGGAAGCCGGATTCATTTCACAACCATGTGACTAACTTACAGAATAGAACAGAACAAAGAGCTGGAAGGGACCTGGGAGGTCTTCTAGCCCAGCCCCTGCTCAAAAGGAGAAGCTACACTATTTCAGATCAGGGGCTTTCTAGTTTCTTCTTGAAAGCCTCCAGTGATGTGGGGCTCCCACGATTCCTGAAGGCAGCTATTCCAGGGGTTAATTCTCCTCACTGCCCGGAAGGTTCTACTTAATTCCACTCTAGGGATTCACTTAACAAAGGTGGCAAGAAAGGTCGTAAAATGGCCCAACACTCACTTAACGACCATCTCTCTTAGCAACAAAAGTTTTGGGCCTGACTGTGGTCGCAGGTCAAAGATTCCCTGCATTTTAGTTTCCTTGCAGAGGGTCCAGAATCTCTTCCTTTGTGAGATGGACAAGTGGTTAACTTAGATGAAGAAATAAATAAAATTTGTTGTGAAGTTTTTTGTGATTCAATGCAGCTCCTGGTTCCAGAGCTGAGTTTGCTTCAGTGGCTTTAGACACCGGCAGCTTTTCCGTTTCGGAGTTTCTTGACCTCTTCAGCTTTGAACGACCTTCGTGGCTTCAGATCTCCCTGCAATCAGTTTTGCACCTAACAATTCCTTCTTTCTTGCGGGGTTACAAGGCATATCAAGGCATCTGTGGTTCCTCCAGAGATTTGAGCTGCCCTTCACTTGCTGGACGTTTTTAGTGCCACATTTACTAAATGAACTGTCGTAAGTTGAGGACTACCTTACTACCTGCTGGGCCTGGGTTTCCTTTTCATTATCCACTTTCTGCTGAGACTTTCCAAATC